>NC_066604.1:1420000-1452500 GCF_905475345.1 Vespula vulgaris
TCTCTTTCTTTCTCTCTCTCTCTTTCTCTTTTTCTGTTCGTCTCACTTTCTCTCTAATTTCTCTCTGAATCGTTCATCCCAATCATCCGAGAGGAGTCAACGAAACTGGACCCAGGAACATCGAAACGTTCGTATCGTACGTGTCCCGTTTCGCAATTGCGTAATTGAAATCGTCAAGATAAAATTCCATTGGGCGCTTCATTGTCGAAACGTCACGTCAAGCTACTGAACGCGGTGTGTTACTGTCGAACAACGATAACACGCGTGTCCCATATATATATATATATATATGGAACGTAACACACATATATATACGTGTATGTGTGGAAAGGGAGAGGATATATATATACTTGGTGTCGAATAAATAAATGTCTATTAATTTTGTTCGTTGAAGGTAAATGCAAATCCGATTAGAAGTCTAGATTGTAATAATTACTTATTTAATCGATTTTTTTCTTTCTTCATTTCTTGTTTTCTCTTGTATTAATAAATGAGAAATATTATTGATTGATAATAATAATTGTTGTTGTTATTGTTACTGTTATTATTATTATTATTGTATATTGATGTATATTATGATGATTATTATTAATATTAATAATAATGATAACAATAGGGATAATAATAATTTGATTACTATAATTAATATAATGTATCATATAATTCTTAATAAGAAATTATATTTGATATGTTATAATATAACATATCAAAGATTAACTTCTTAATTTCTATAATATATTATATATTACAGAAATGAAGAATCACGTATCATTAAATATTACATAATTCTAATGTTATATAATTATAATATATTATTTAATCATACGATATATTTTGATTAATACAATACAAACATAATTCCATTAGTTTTAACATATTTAATATAACAATTATTATCATTAATATATTTATACATAATAATACTATTATTATTATTATTATTATTACTATCATCATTATTATTAATAAATAAATCAATCAATCAATAAATAAAAAAAGAATTCGATCGATATTAAAACTAAAACGTTTGTTACAAGTTACGTGATAGAGCACGTGCTTTTGCATGCGATCCATGGGATTACGAACCGTACGGGATACCTTACGTACTTACTTTCACCATGTGTAGGTCGAGGCAAACTTTTCTACGTAGTAGAAAATGCATATCAACACAAGCACATAATAACCGGTGCACTTTCGAGGACGGAACGCGTTACGTTTGTATCCATGTATCTCCTCAACGGCTGCGTAAAACGGTTCGGCGCCTTAGCAAGCATGCCTTGGCGCCAATTCTCTTCTCGTCTCGCCTTATACTTCGTTCGAGGAACTTCTCTTATCCATCTCCGCCTTCGTAATGAATTCTCAAACTTATATATATATATATATATATACATATAGGGTGTTTCCAAAAATGTGGGTACAATTTCGTCGAATAAACGAAGACTTCGTAGAATAGAAAAAAAAAGAAAAAAAGAAAAAAAAATGTTCAAAAGATATTCAACCGATATTACCTCGTTGTTTCGGAATTATAGTCATTTTATATTTTTCCAATAATTCGTATATTGTCAGAGATTCCTACATTGTCAGAAATAATCGTTGGATTCATTCGATAATCGGATCAATCTTTCCGAATGGGACATCAGCTGGCGAAATCGTACGATTGATTTTTAAGATAAAACTTGTGTGAACTGTTCGTACGATTCGTATGAAAGTTTATGTGATTTATGCACCAGAAGGTTTTTTTTTTTTTCAATCGGCTTAAGAGATAGTTTTTAAACGAGAGAGATTCGATAATAAATGGATCGGTCGTGAAGGATCAATTGATCATTTCATTCAGATCCATTAGATTTTTATTTGTGGAGATATCTAATGTCTTTACGATGTTGAAAAACTGCTATATCGTATTCGTCTTGTCGACACCTGCTACTACTTTTGAACGAGTTAAAAGATGTTATTATACGAAATTAAAAAAGCCTGTATTCTAGCCGAAGGTGTTTACGTCGAAAAGTTTCTATTAAAAAGAATTAAAGAAATTATTGAATTAAAAAAAAATTATTAAAAAAAAAACAGATCTCACGTAAATACGATTATGATTCTAATTAAACGAGCTCGTATATCGGGTATACATTCCTATAAAATTTCTTTTTTCTTATTTTATTATTTTCCTATTAAATCTATCATTTTTAAAAACACCCTATATACGTATATACATATATATATATATACGAAAGAATAGATATGAATCAATTCGAGATATTACTCGATATTGAATCCCTCTAAAAAAATCGTCCAGTTTGAAATCTTTCTTTAAAAAAAAAAAAAAAAAAAAAAAAGAGAGAGAAAAGAAAAAGAATTCTTATCATTTTCTATCATTCTCTTTTCGAATTTATTTCCCTCATTCGCGAGCTTTCACAAACGTATCGTTAAACGAGTCAAGTTTCGTTAGAATGCTTCCTTCTTTCCTAACTCAGCCTTCGAACTTTCAAAGATATTGGAGACCTTTAAAAATAGCAATCTATGGGGTCCTTCTTCTTCCGAGTCTTTCAACAGCGTAATCTGATCGGTCGTTCTTTGAAAAGACACCTGTCATCTGTGCGACTTGAAAAGGTCGGCCCACATTTTCTTTTTTTTTTTTTTTCTAAATTGCAACGTGCTTACGTACATACATACATATACGTACATATACACATACACATGTACATATGTTTCAATTATATATATATAATGATAAAAAATAACAATGATAAAAATAAGAATAGAAATAATAATGATAAAAAAAGACATCGATAATACGATAAGATTTTCTTCTCCGACAAATATATCAATTTTACGAAAAGAACTTGTTGCGTTCGAGTAAATAAATAAGTATTTAATTATCTCGGACGATAGAAAGATAATAAAAAAATAAATAAATAAATAAATAAAAAAGAAATAAAAGAAATAAAAATCCGTTCGATCTTCCTTTCGGAGTTTTATACGAGACAAGATCGAGAAAAGAAGGATTTTACTTTATCCAGTCCGTTCATTCGTTCGTTCGTTCGTTCGTTCGTTCGTTGCACCTTCTTTTCTCTTTCTCTTTTTCTTTTTCTTCAAGGACGAGCGACAACGTGGTTCTAAACGACGAATGGCGACCACACCTCGTCCGGAGTCCGGAGTCCCAGAAACGAAGAGAAGAAAAGTGTCGGACAGTCAGCTGTTTTATGGGAGGTAATGTGTTTCTGTCATACCATCCCCATGTCTCCGAGGGACTTGCTCATTTTCGTGATTATCACCCTTTAATCGTACGATTTCACGATAAAAAAAAAGAGAGAGAGAGAGAGAAAATAATGTGGACGAAAAACTAGAAAGAAAAATCACACTTTAAATCTTTCGCGTGTAGTACGTAGAAAAAAGATACGAAAAGTAAAAAAAAAAAGAGAGAGAGAGAAAGAGAAAAGAATTCACGCCTTCGTTCGATAAATCGTAACCCGTATGGGGCTGGACTTCGTAAGGTAGGTCCATATTTGGTGAAGTTCAGAATTTCTGATCGAACTCGAGAGCTCGTACGATAAAGCTCGATATGTTAATGCTCACCTTAAGTAAGTAAGTAAGTAAGTAAGTAAGTAAGTAAGTAAGTAAGTAAGTAAGTAAGTTACTTACTTATTTAATCTTTCACACGTCCCTTTCTTTTCTCTTAAATAATATACTTTCGCCGTTTTCACGATGTAATTACTTACCTTCGTAAGTTGTCAACGTTCTTCTCTGTGAACGTAATATAATATACACATACATACGTACTTGTATGTATGTATATAAGTGTACGCAAAAGCAAATAATAATAATAAATTCTATCGACGATAATAAAGACAAGATGAAATAATATACACATCTATTCTCCTAAACAATGATATAGAATCTTTGTTTGATTTTCTATCAAATACAAGTGGGTTTTAATCTATGCGCCTATTTTATTCAAATATTCACCTATTGTATATTACGTACATATATACATATATACATATGTACATACACTTATATATTTTCGATCATTACGAATTTAACGAGACGATAGAAAATAACCTACACTTTAATCGTACCAATTGAAATTTGCGTTACGATGCGAAACCATCGTAAAAGAATTGTTTGAAGAGCGAGAAAAAAAAAATATATATATATATAAAGAGAAAGAAAGAGAGAAAAAAGGATGAAAAAAGAAGAAGATTTCTTATTTTCACGTTTCGCAAGGGACCTCGATAAATCGACGCTAAAGGCCATTTACCTCATCTTTCTCTCTCTCTCTCTCTTTCTTTCTATTTTTTTATTTCTTTCTTTTTCTCTTGTACTCTACATCGAAAAAAAAAAAAAAAGAAGAAAGAAAAAAATTCAGCAAAAGAATATTCTCCACTACGGGTCACACGATTCTTGGTATGTCATGGCGTACATATCTCGAGGGTGGCGCCAGTTAAATCTTATTTTACGACCGGCCGAGAAAGGACGAGGAGAGAGTTTCTTCCTTTCCATTCGTCGTATCCTTTCGTCGTTGTCCTTCGTTTCTTAAAATTCTCCCGTATTCCCACCGAATCTTAATTAACACTCACTCTTTTCTATTATTCGTGCGGAAGAAAGAAAAAATAAATAAGTCAAGATTTCTTCGATTGTTGATCATCGAATTAGTGATCTATAATATTCGATCGAGACGTTGTTATTTTATCTATCAAGTTCGTCGATAAATATTTACGATAAATCGATTAAGAAACGCTTCAAGATCAGATTTTATTTCTGATTAAAAAAAAAAAAAAAATAATAATAATGAATGAATGAATAAATGAATAAATGAATAAATAAATAAATTCAGTTTTTCTTTTTTTTAAACCACTCCGATAGGAATCGTATATATATATATATATATATATATATATATATATATATATATATATATATATATGATTATTGATCGATAATCGATCGTGGAATTTGTGATCTATACTCGATCGAGACGTTGTAAAGACGTTCTAATTTTATCTATCAAGTTCGTCGATAAATATTTACGACAAATCGATTAAAAAACGCTTCAGGATCAGATTTTATTTCTGATTTAAAACGAAATGAATGAATGAATGAATGAATAAATAAATACAACCATTTTTTTTTTTTTGTAAACAACGCCGATACGAATCGTATATATGTATATACGTATGTATATATATATGTATGTAATAATCATATATATGTAATAATCGTTTCGATTATGAAGCTACTTCGTTGGGGAATGATCCGACTAATCCGATTCTATCCAGAGTTTCCAGGGTCTAGTGACATTATCCTTAGTAACTTTATTATACCAGTACTCTCGAACGATAGTCTCGTAACAAAGTGTAACAGGCTGTAATGGCTTTCAGGACGAGCCACGAGAGGACTTTCGTCGGTCGTTCGCCAACGGTCGATAATGAAAAAGAATGCCTTTCATCGCGTGCCCATACTCTTCCATTAAAGACGTTTAAGAACCAAAGTGATGTTTATTGGAAGGTAGCAAAAAAAAAAAAAAGAAAAAAGAAGAAAAAGAAGAGAGAGAGAGAGAGAGAGGGAAAAAAAAGGAAAAGAAGCTTCATAAATATTTAAAAAAAATAAATAAATAAAAAAAAATAAAAAAAGATATAAAAGAATTGTCCTCGTAATAATAATCTCTCTCTCTCTCTCTCTTTTGATTTCAATCTGATATTCTATAGATTGTAAAAAATTTGCATAAATAATGATCGATAAAGGATCGCCAATAAAATCGATTGTATCGTTTTATTTCGTTCCTATCTCCGTCCTATCACAATTAATTCACGTAAGATGCAGCTAAGTACCCAAGGAGTCGCAAGAAGAACGTTGGCGGACCGGTAAGGCCGGCTACAAAGAGAGAAACGACAGAGAGACTGAGACGAGTGTCTTTCTTTTTCTTCTTCTTATTTTTTTTTTTATATATATATATATTTTTCTTTCTTTTTTCTTCCTTTTAACTTTTCTTTTATTTCACTTCCAACGAACGGATCTACTTTGTTCTTCGTTCGCGATCACGTCGAGTCGACGAGTTAACGACACGAGTGTTTCTGTTCCCCTTTTCGAAACAAGTTTAGCCGGTGTAAAACCGGGAGCACCATAGATTCTAATCTCTCGATTACATCTTAAAAGTGATCACATCGTGTATTTGTACTTTCGATATCGTACGTTGAAAAAAAGAGAAAAGAAAAAGAAAAAAGAAAAAGAAAAAGAAACAAAGAAATTTATCCGATAAGTTATCTACGTTAACGACTCTCTCTCTATTGGTATATATTATATATTAATCGTAGAAATTTTGAAACGTTCCTTCTTCTCTCTCCATTCCCTTCCACATCTAAATACGTTAAGTATTTATCGATTTACATCGATCTTATTATACGAATAGAATTCACGCGGATAGACTCGCTCGGATCTCACAATAATATTATGCTAAAGTAAATCTATGAATAAAACATATGACCAACGTGGAGAAGTAAAAAAATGAAAAAAAGAAAAAAGAAATACTTACGCGTGCTATGCGTTTTTCTTCGAGTATCTCGTTAAGCCCGTTCGTCGTCTCATGTAGTTTAACCGTACGTACGTATAACCGGGCTTAGAGTGGCTAAGGCACAACGAAAAGAAAAAAAAAAAAAAAAAAAAAAAGAAAAGAAAAGGAAAAGAACAAGCAGCGCGATAATTGCGTTCGTCGAGTTTTAATCGGTCGAGAGTAGCAAGTTCGCGCATAATAACATGAAATTATGACGTGCGGACTATACGATGTGCACTTGCCATAATGGGACGTGTTATGTGCATGTATACGTATATGTAGAGAATACGTATATACGTCTAACGACAAGTAATTAAGCCATGACACAGACCGTGACGTATGTATACATGTATGTATGTATGTATTACGTATGTATCTATGTACTAAGCGCCAGAATATATCATTGCTTTCGGTTATGCTCGCATTAGAGTAGATCTGTTGAATAGATAAAGATATTTTCTTACTCGTATCCATTACCGTTTCTCTCTTGAATAAATCTATAAATCATTCTGTCTTCATATATATATATATATATATATATGTTTGTATGTATGTATGTATGTTTGCAGGTAGAGTTATGATAACTATGATTAATCTAAAACAAATAGTATTACGATCTCGTAGAACGATCTCTTTGGTTAGATCCAATCCGATCGAACTTATCGAATTTTCTTTCTCATGAATAATCGAACAGGACGATCTTCCCTGGTTGGATATTTACAAGACACCCTATAGATAGATGTTATCGAACGTAAAGCCGCGGGTTACGGAGAATGAACCCTTTTATGGTGCACTGGAAATGCTTCGAGGATATAGAAAAAAGATAAAAAAAAATAATAATAAAAAAAATAAAATAAAAAATGAAAAATAAAAGAAAGGAAGAAAGAAAGAAAGAAAGAAAGAAAGGATAGGCAGAAAGAAGAGTGGCGGAGATGGAGAGAAAGGGAAAAAAGCTGAAAAAAAATATTTAAAAAAAAGAAAAAAAAATTAAAAAAAAAAGAAAAAGAGATAGGATGTGATTGCATTTTACTTAGTGATCAAAGAAAGTCTCTCTCTCTCTCTCTCTCTTCTTTTTTCTCTCACTTGGTTCGTCTCCGCGGCTTTTTTTCGCTCTCGTACATTTATATATATATGTTGTGCGTGTGTGTATATATATATATATATATATATATATATATATATATATGTATTCGAACACGGTGTTCCCAGACAAAAGGTAAACGCGTTTTCTATTCTGCACGTCTATGCTACGACTTCAAAGCGAGAGACACACGCGACTCTCAAGAGGAGGAGGAGAAGAAGAAGAAGAAAAAGAAAAAGAAGAGGATAAAGAAGAGGCCCTCTTCTCTTCGAAATTACGTTTCCTTTAAACTCCCTATCATCGTACTAAACGAAAACTAAAAGCCATATATACGACAGAAGAATAAAATTTAAAAAGCTCGTATGCTTAACTTCTCCGACAAATTTTATCATATTTTATCAACCATCGTTATATCGAACTCTTTAAAAAAACTTCGTTCGTTCGTTCGTTCTTGTTTCTTTTTTTTTTCAGAAAAAACTTTCGAAAAAAAAATCTATTCGATAGTCCTACGTGAGAATATTTCATAGAATTGTTTTTTTTTCTTTTTTTTTTTAAACGATATAAAACAAGACGACGATATAAATATTTAACATTTGTTCATGATATATAGCAATCGCATATTATATTTCTCATCCGATCCGATCTCATCTCTTATTTTTCGTTCCCTTGGGGAACCATAGAACACGTAAAATAAATGTTACAAAAGGTAGGAAGAATAGTTTCTCTCATTGTCGTGCAAGAAACCATAAGGCCGACGTCATATTGGTTTTTCGATGGAGAAACTGGTGTGAAGTTGGAAAGAATAGAATAGAGAACGTCATAGCTTTAGAGAAAGAGAGAGTGGAAGGTAGGTAGAAAAGAAATAAAGAAAAAAAAGAAAGGAAGGAAGGAAGGAAGAAAAGAAAAGAAAAGAAAAGAAAAGAAAAGAAAAGAAAGAAGACGATGCTAATCCTCTTTTGTATGGAAAACCGAGTGGTCTGTCGAGCACACGGCCATGGCAGACTTTCGAATAACGTATTCAACTGGTGCAATATACCGTGCAAATATAGTACATCCCGTCTAGACGACACGGTTGCTTAGTCCCGAACGAAAAGTTACCTCGTTATTTCGTGAATTTCTCTGTTAAAGATAGAGACATAAATAGAAATAGATAGATAGATAGATGGATGGATGGATGGATGGATAGATAGAGTGAATGAATGAATGAAGAGGAAATCAACGATGAAAGAAAATTTCAAAGTATACTGAATTTCCATACCACCAATCTTCGTCTCTCTTTTTCACCTTATATCTTCCTCCACTTTGATAATTTTTTTTTTTCCTATTCCATCCAATTGGATCGAAGCAACGTAAAATTCAAGATGGCAGGTTAATATCATAAATCGGGAGTGAATCTAACGAGAAGATTATTATATATCGTAGAAATTTATATCGCAATAAATCCTTTCATCGTCTAAGGAAGAACGAGGAAGGAAGAAAGAGAGGGGAAGAAAAAAAAAAGGAGAACAAAAATTGATCAAAGAGGATAAAATAAGAAAGGAAATTGGCTTAAGGAAGAAGTCGAAAAAAGAAAAAAGAGAGAGAGAGAGAGAGAGAGAGAGAAAGAAAATAGGCCGAGAGGATAAAGGAATGGAAATAATTAGATAAAGAAAAAGAAGAAGAAGAGGAAGGATAAAAAGTAGAAAAAAGAAGCGAATAAAATAAATTGAATATCGAGGTACGAAGTACGAGAGGTAGAGAATCGATTCGGTTAATAAAACTCTATGAAAAAAATAAAATGATTGAAACAAAAAAAAACAAAAAACAAAAAAAAGAGATAACATTGTTTATCGGTTAAATTCGTTCGTTAAAAAAAAAAAGAAAAAGGTATTCGTATACGTCGTGGTTTTAATTAAATCTAAAAAAAGGCTTCTGGCATTTCGATGGCCGAGAAGACACTTCAATGTCCAATAACTAGCTCGTTCAACGTTATAGATATCCAGGTGGGTGAATAATAATAATAATAATAATAACAACGCGAAGTTTGGTGTAAAACAGAGAGGGAATATCCTGGAACTAGTGCAAACTCCTGTCGAACGACGTTATCTCGACGAGTTTAATGGCGTCGAGGCGATACAATGGCGTTCACTTGTCTCCAAAGGCTCGTCTCCGTTAAGATGGCCGCTGTGCTGCTGTTGTTATTGGTCTATGGTGTGTGTCAGTGGTACATCTAGATTTCGTTTTACACGCTACATACACATAAATGTATATACATACACATATATGTATGTATATATGTATGTATGTATGTATGTATGTATGTATGTATGGAATTTATCATTCAAGGACGTGCATCTCCTTATCTCCTTTGGTTACGAACGAAAGCACGTTGCTGATGACGAACGTTATCTTTCGACTCGTATCGAGCTAAAACACGGACGGAATTTAAAGAGAGACATTTTCTTTTACCGATAGACTTATTGATAGATAGATCATACGAATCGATTACCAATAAAGATAATTATCAAAGATGGCAAATGGCTCGATGGAGAAATTTTCTGATAAACAAAAGTTAATGGATACGTAATAATAATAATGTATTCGCAACAAGATGCTATCGTAGATAAGATATATTATCTTATTTCTTTAAGAGTCAATTTATCCGGTCGTTTGAAAGAAAAAAGGGTTATTGTTTCTTTTTTTCTTCTTCTTTTTTTTTATAAATAAACGTAGATAATTGTCAATTTGTTAATGAATGAATTAATTAATACGAATACTGTTGTATGGATGTTAAAAAAGAAAAAAAAAGAGAGAGAAAAGAAAAAAAGAAAAGAGTGAAGTTTTTCGTTCGCGATCTGATAACTTTTAAATACGTAAAGAATTGTAGAAATGTTTGATCGTAGTTCGATCTGTCGAATTTTGATCGTAACAATTCGAAGCTTGCTTTCAATATTCCATATTTTCGATGATAATTTATAATTTAATGAACGATCGAGTAAATATGTATGGAGTATGAAGTTCGCAAGTATCGAACGTGAGAATGGAACGGAGAGTATGAGAATATGAAAGGCTTCGCCGATGTACCGCAGCTGGTGCCTAAGAGAAGACAATAACAGGTTGAAACTGTAGCTAGCTCTGTGTGTCAGGGAACAGATAACACGCTTCATCTAAACGGGAAACATTCCGATGTTTCATTTAAAAGGTGAACATATACTCGGTGGAACGCAAAAGAAAAAAAAGAAATAGAGAAAGAGAAAGAGAGAAAAAAAAATCCATTTCTCTTATCATTCTTTACGCGAACGTTTCTGTAAAAAAGAAACGAAAAAAAAAGAAAGAAGGAAAGAAAGAAAAGTGTAATGAAGAAAGAAAGAAAAAAAAACGAAAAAAAAGAAAAAAAAAAGAGAATATTCCCCGTTAGAAAAATCAATATCTTTCTTATTATTTTTTCTACTTGTCTCTCTCTCTCTCTCTCTCTCTTTCTCTCTCTCTATTTGCATAATTAATAATAATGATAATTATCCTGAACGTCGTAAATTCATAGATTTTGTCTTAACTAAAAAAGAAAAAGAAAAAGAAATTTTGAACCGACACATTATCGTGTCTACCTGTCCGTATATACGTAATCGTTATGAATTAAAAAAAAAAAAAAAAAAGAAAAAAAAGTAAGAAATGTGAAATGGATCGTCGGTTAAATTGCTCTCGAGACCAAGCAACACGACCGACCAATTAGCAAATGCAAAATAATTACGAGCCGTTGTTGTAACGTTCTACACGTTGACACGACAACGTTTGTTGCGTTAACGATAACGGTAGCGGATCCTTGCCAAGAGAAAACCTCGTTAATTAAATCGTCAGTGTAGGTAAAACACGTAGGCGTCTTGCTAAAATCCTACGACTGAAAGACTATGGTAATTATTAACGAGAAAGCAAAGAGTTTTTGCTTTTAGGTTTTGAAAAAAAAACGTGCAAACCTTTTTGCTTTCTTTCGTTCTCTTATCATTCAACGGGACAACGAGTTATCCGAAATATCGAATTCACTAATAGCAAAGCGATTCGTAATTAGTTTCTTTTCCTTTCGTCGAATCGAAGCTTTTGAAATCGTTAAATTTCAACTATTTTAGGCGAATTAAGTAGATCGATCAATCACATTTAAATCGTCTACTTTTCGTCGTCCATGTTCTTCCTATTAATTCCATAATATTCTTAAAAAAAAAAAAAAAGAAAGCTGCTGCCGCAAGAAAAATACTTTAGTTTCTTTCTTTCTTTCTTTTTCTTTTTTTTTTGTTAAAAAACGTATTCGCGTCAATCCGCGATTATCACGATATTTCTCTTTACGTTATTATGAAACGTGTCCTTGTTGAAAAAATACGGTCGTTTATTCTCTATTAATAAAATTATTGTTCTTACAGTTTAATAACGTAAACTATAAATAAAATTTTCAGCCGAAGAAAGCGTCATCGCTCGAGCCCTCGGTAGCGCAATTCTGTAGCAACGAGGCAGGGTTCGACATGTCGCTAACGACATCACCATTTCCACCATTTCCACCATTACCAGCTGTGCCATTGCCATTGTCGTTTTGTCCTTTCAACGGTTTAACGTCTTGCGAGCCGTCGTAGCTACGTAACTGATGATTTTGCGAATTAATCTCGTTGTAGACGAGCTCTTGGATCTTTAGCCTGACAAACATTTGTCTATCGAGGGGAAGACTTCTCAAAGGGTTTCTGACGCTCATTAAAAAGTGGTAAGTGTCGTCTTCCTCGTCCTGACCAAGGACCAATCTCTTCTGTAACGCGTCGTACCTTTTCCTATCCATTTCAGGATAATCGTTGTCCATGGCTTCCATAAGGGTTCGTTTCCTTCCGATTTTATTCATTTTAGGAGGTGGCATAACATGATGGAGACCGTCGTCGTTCGATAACAACGATTGACACGAGTCACCGTCTAAATCATCGAATTGGGTTTCCTCGTGACCTTCGAGTATATCGATTTGTGGTTCTATCTGCGTACCGTCGGGCGAGGAACGTAGGGCCGCACAATTTTGATTAAGGGCGCACCCGATCACCCTAGAATTCATTTGGTCCCTCAAGAAAAAGAGGCTCCTAAACCAGACCCACTTCGAATCGTGTTCGCTACCGCCACCAAGACTCCCATCGCATTTTCCCCGATAAGTCTTCTTCAACTCGTTCCTGAAGTTGTCTCTGAGGTGCTTCCATTTCGATTTGGCGACGTCGGCTAGAAAAAGAAAGAAGAGAAACAAAGAAAGAAGAAGAAGAAGAAGAAGAAGAAGAAGAAGAAGAAGAAGAAGAAGAAGAAGAAGAAGAAGTAAATATACAAGAAGCAAGTCATACGCGGAATCAATTTGTCCGCATTACGAATGAACATTGCTTAAGAATTAACGGGAGCTTGCTCCTCTTATCGAATTGGCCTTTTAAAAGATTACAACTACTAGGTCGTTCGTTTCGTCATTTTATCGAGCAGTTTGTCTCACTTTAAGTCGATCGTTCCTGTTAATACGTATTTTCGACGACGAAGATAGAGACTGATCATAAATTCGCGTAGGATAACTATTTATTCAAAAGACGTCCAACGAAAGGGCAAACTCCTCTTGTTATTGCGAACTGTTCTATTCTTAAACGAACTATAATATATCTCCATTAAATATATTAATAATACGGAGCAATACCGATAGATCTATTTAGGATGGGGAGAAAGAGAAAAGAAAGAAAGAAAGAAAGAAAGAAAGAAAGAAAAGAAAAGAAAAGGTATATACTATTTAAATCTAGTCAAAAATCTTTCACAGCCATATATATATATATATACGTATATATATACACACACACACATATATATGTATATATAAACAAAACAAATATATCATTTAAAAATAATCTCCCGGGTATATCGCGCTAAAAAGTAAGACGATCGAGTCCGAAGCTCAGTGCCATCTATCAACACACTTCCTAAAGTATCTACCGCATGAACTTAGTTCCCGACGCGTCCGCGTCGATATGGACGATACCACCCCCGCGTAACCTTTTATCAACGATGAATCGAAACGATAGAGAACGACGATAAAGTGCGAACGCTAGTCGAGTCGTTTGAATTTCCCGCTTCCAACTAAGAGACAGAGATCTCGAAGTTCGATTCATTCTTTCGAGTTGTACGTTCTCTGCGAGCTCCCTCTATATCTTTATACCATAACCTCTTACCCTCTACCTCCCTCCCTCCCAACCACCCTCACCCTCTCTCTTTCTCTCTCTCTCTCTCTCTCTCAATCCATACGCATACATCTATTCACGTAGAGTACACACATAAATATAACACCTATCATCTATCTCTCTTACTTCAACGCTCTTGCACCAGAGCAGTGTGTTAACATCTCTCTTTCTCTCTTTCTCTCTCTCTCTCTTGTACTCACTGGAAACTTCGCAGGCTCTCGCGATCTCCCGCCACATCTTCAGTATGACGTCGCGATTGTGATAGTTGACGTTCTTCTGATCCCAGATAGCCGGTCTCGCGTGCACCTCATTGATCAGCCTCTGGAGATCCATCGTCATCGCGTTCCTGCGACCGCTCGCGTTGTTACATCTCCTGGCCGATCGTTTGGCCGTCCTGCGATTGAGAAACGTGATGTCGCCGAGAATTGGTACGGATGAGGAAGAAGATGAAGCGGCAGCAGTCGAAGCCGCGGCCGCCGACGCTGAACGCGTGTTGCTGCTATTCCCTCCGTTTCGCAGTGCCGTAATAGTCGGCGATGAGCCTCTACGTTCAGAACGATGATTCCTCTCGTTCGATCTTTCCTCGTCCACCACCTCCTCGTCTTCCTCTTCTTCCTCGTGGTTGTTGTTGTTGTATTCCTCTTGAGCTTCTCCACGGGTTCTACCACCACCGCCAGTAGCAGTGTTATCGTCGTTATCCTCGGCTCGTTGCTGCTGACGGTGGTGGTGGTTACCGCTGACGCTGTTGTTGTTGTTGTTGTTGTTGTGATGGTGTCGATGTTGGCGGGACGATGTCGTCGTAGTATTACCTTCGTCGTCAACCTGCTGAGCGAGACTTCTTCTGGTAGATGTGCCGGTAACACCTGTGTTATTGTTGTTGGTGTTATTGCCAGTAGCCGGTGCCGGTGGCGGCGGCGGTGGTAAAAGATTGTCCTCGAGGAGACCGACGGATGAGCCGAGGTGGCGCGAGGATGTACCGGAGGATGAGACGAGCGAGGAGGAGGAGGAGTCAAGGACGGCTGGAAGATCCTCGACGACGTCGTCGTCGTCGTTGTCGTCGTTCGCCGCGTTGCTGCTTCGTCGTTGACGCCTTCTCTTCTTTCTCTTACGCTTGGTTGATGCTCGGCAGGTGGTAGTGGCGTTGGTGGTGCTATTACCAGTGGTGCTGCTGCCAGTGGTGGTTGCGTTGCCGCCGCTGCTGCTGCTGTTGTTAATTCCCGACGAACCTCCACCACCACTACCACCACCACCTCCTCCTCCTCCTCCTCCTCCTCCTCCTGCTGTTGTTGCTGCTGCTGTTCCTGCTGCTGCTGCTGCTGCTGTTGTTGTTGTCGCTGATGATGCAGCCGACGAGGAAGAGGAGTTGAAACCGAGCCGCGCGGAGGAACGTAGACGAGAGCCGGATTCCAGGGCTTGAGCCTTGTCCTCCTCGGTGCGTGCACCATGCGTGACGACGTCCATACACGGCCGGCGATGAGAGCGCGCGCGCGCGAGAATCAGCCGCGATCAGAGACGCGCACACACGCGCTCGCGGATCACTTTTATATTCTATACTATCTCTATCTATCTTCTCCTCTACCTTTTACCTCCGTCTTATTGCCGCCTTCTTTTCCTTTACTCGATGACGTCCTCCTACGATCTTCGAGTTAGTTGCTTGCTTGCTTGCTTGCTTGCTGCTCCGACTTACTCGTTTATCGGCTACTCCGCTCGCTTCCTTTCTTCCTTCCTTCCTTGCTTGCTTGCTTGCTTGCTTGCTTGCTCGTTCGCTCGCTTACTCGCTTACTCGCTCGGCTGGACGCGCGCAAGAGGAGAGGACGCGCGCGCCTGCTCGTGCAGGCTGACACCGGTATAACCTTCGGCTCAGCTCGGCGCAGCTCGGCACAGCTCGACTTGGCCTCAACGCTAACTCTCGGCGCGGCTCGGCTCGGCCCGGCTCGATTCGGCGGCGCCTCTCTACACGCTCGAGGAGACTCACTCTCTCTCCTTACTGTATGTGTCGGACTCTTTTCCTCCTCTCCAACACCACCACCACCCCTCCTCTCTTTTCGCTACTCTACTCTCTCGATTCACTTCTTTCTCCTTTCTCTCTCTCTCTCTTTCTCTCTCCCTCTCTCTCTCTCTCTCTCTTTTCTTCCTCCTCGAACGATCCTCTCTTCGTCGATATCGTCGTTTTCGTTACCACCGTCGTCGTCGTCGTCGTCGTCGTCGTCGTCGTCGTCGTCGTCGTCGTCGTCGTCGTCGTCGTCGTAACAGTTATCGTTGGACAGTGACGAATCTACCCCTCACGATAACTACCTCGACCGACAAACACCAAGGACGCGTCCTCGTCCTTCTCGCTGGACCACCACACTGACTGATCGTTTCCCGAGAAAAGACCCTCTTCCTTCCATCCGACCTTCTCCCGCACCCTCGTAGTCTCTTCTCACAGAGCTCCTCATTATTACGATCCTTCTTTCTTTTCCTCCTTCCGTCGACCCTTCCAACTCCTCCTTCTCCTCCTCCTCCTTCTCCTCCTCCTCCTCCTCCTCCTTCTCTTTCTCCTCCTTCTCCTCCTTCTCCTTCGTCGTTCTCTACCTCCTCACCTCCCCCTCACCGATATATTATGTTTCTCTACGACACGACGGATCATGCTAGCCTCTCGAATCCGCTTCGAAACGGACATCGCGCCTTGTTCGGCTCCGATCGGCTCCGCTCGGCTTCCCATCGTCATTGCTCCAACATCGAACCACACTACCACCGACTTCTACTACTTCTTCTACTTCTTCTTCTTCTTCATCTTCTCTTCTTCATCTTCTTCTTCTTCATCTTCATCTTCATTTTCTTCTTCCACCTCCTCGACTCTTTTCAACCAAACTATAATATACGTAACACTCGATCGAAAATCCTGTTAACGTAATCCTTTCGATCGATCATTCTGATAATGAATTATTCTTCCTTTTTCATTATCTCTCTTTGAATATATTCGTTAGGTATTACGTATATTTGGGTTATCTGTTATGTTATTTAGGTTTCGTTCGCTGTTTGAAAACTTGAAATCGTTTGTAAGGCGACTTACGTCGAATCTTAATTCTCTCTCTCTCTCTCTCTCTCTCTCTGTTTCTTTCTTTTTCTATCTATCTATCTATCTATCTCTGTCTTTCTTTCTTTATTTCTTTCATTCTGTTTCTCTTTCTTTCTATCTATCTTTTTGCTCCGCGATACGAAGTAGTCCCGTAAAACGTAGAAGCTCTCCGAGAAAACACGTCGGTCGGTACTCGCTCGGCACGGCTCGGCTCGATTCGGTATTTCCGATACGCTTCAACGTTCTCTCAGCATTCTCTGTAGCAAGTCTTTAATCCTCAGCTAGCTAGCTAGCTAGGCGACCGACCTAGCGCTCGATAGCTTGTCGTGTCCTTTAAATGGACGAGAATGAGAAAGCTACGATACTTTGGTGCATATATATATATGTATATGCGTATGCATGTATGTATGATGTATGTATGTATGTATGTGTATGATGTATGTATGTGTGTGTATGTATATATGTATGTATGTGTACGTATGTGTGTACATACTTATGTATGTATTACTATCGAAGTGTCTCAATATACTATTTTCTAAGACAAAATTTCTTATCTTTCTTCTATGCGATAATATCATCGTTACATTATGTTTTTCTTTTCTATATAAAACTTTAGGATAGCCTGAATGAACTCTAAAAAGGATACATCGAAAATAGGAGACAAATGTAATGACGAAAGTTATCTTAGGTCATACTGTGTATATATGTGTGTATATATGTATGGATGTATGTGTATTTATGTGTATGTATCTTTCTCTCATTCTTCTTCTTCTTCTTCTTCTTCTTCTTCTTGTTCTTTAGACTTCTAAACTAGCACCATGGTTGATAAGTTATCAGATTTAAAAAAATATGGATTAATTGAAAGATTGTAATGCTCAAAATCGTAAAAAAATAATATTTATATATATATATATATATATATATATACATATTACTATATATTGTTCTTTTTCGTAGATAACAGTTAAAGTTCTCTATAATTATTCGTTATTAATTTCTTTGTAAATCGCTTATCTAGCTCGGTTTCAACGACGAAGCTTAAAACGAGTCTCTCCTATCATTTATGTTGCTCATTTCCCTATACACACATATATATCTATATGTATCTATATCCACCACCATAATAATCAAGCCTAACTTATAGTAATCTCCTGACGCGCATCTCATATCAGTTCGTGCATAGTCGGCAAATACAAAGAGATTTTCAAATCCCTCACGTTTGCCTTCGCTCGTTCTCTTTTCAAAGTTCGCGACTAATAACGTCCTGTTCCGAGATTTCTCGTCGATTTCAAAGCCGTACAGTAAACGGAAACGGAAGATAAAGGACAAAAACACGATGCAACGGGACGAATAGCTGCTAGCTGACTGACTGTGGGTATATCTAACTTAAAAAAAGAAAGAAAGAAAGAAATAGTGAAAGAGAAAGAAAAAAACAGAGAGAATAGAGACGTTATTTTTATCGAGGTATTATCATTTCGTATGTGCATAAGAGTATCCATGTATTTTCCTATTTCATTTTTCACGAGATACAACGCATATGTATGTATTTTTTTTCTTTCTTTTTCTTTTTTTTTGTCAAGTTTCATTTCAATGGAAAAAAGCAAAACGTGTTTTATGTTATTACCTTAAGAGATCTGAAAGCTAAATAAAAGAAGAGAGAAAGAGGACGAAGAAAATACCATAACGAGTAAATTAAGATAATCGATTAATAAATTAATACGACAATAAAATAATAAGTAAATGAAAGTAATGAATAAATATAAGAATTATATAATACAATATAAATTATACATTGTAAATGAATAATAATAATAATAATAATAATAATAATAATAATATACAAAATGAATATAATTGATATAAAGATTAAATGGAAATGAATATTAATGTAATAATCGATTAAACTATCGAAAATAAAATAATACATTGAAAATTGAAAAAGTTGCGATGAATACGTTGTGATATTAAGAAAATATTAAAGATGCTTGTTCATCGAGGAAAATAAAAAAATGTTTGTATATATAGCAAGCAGGATATAGAAATAGAGACGTCGACAGGAAGGTTTGTCAATGTCCCTTAATAACCATCGTCGTCCTGCACTTTAGGACGAACATCCAGTGAATAGTTAATATCCTCCCAAATGCATGCAATGCGTTACAGAGTCCTTAGGCATGCAGGTATATCAGGATCGATAATATACTCTGACAATGGGGTTTCCATTGTGCACGAAGAGAGACAGACAGACGTACATGCGATGCTTGTTTACCCTTGTCTGCTCGCGTATTAGCTACGATCGATTACGCGAAATGTAATCATGCCATGCGAGAACACGAGAATGTATGGACCAACCGCAGAATGTCTGGCATTTTCCTATTACCTTCTGTACATATCTTCTTCTTTTTTTTCTTCTTCCTTTTCTTTTCTTTTCTTTTCTTTTCTCTTCTTTTTTTTTTCTTAATTCTTTCTATTCGTTTCTTTCCTACTTTTCTTTCCGTTTCGTAAATTATATCGTAAATCGATTACGAACGAATGAATTCCAACGAAACTCGAATCGTATGCTTCATATAGAATATTACAAAAATTTCTTCTACGTCTTACGAAGCAACGATCGATTCTTTTTACTTTCGTATTTGTCTGCTCGAAATATAATTCATTTATTTGCTAATCGAAGAACGACCGACATTTCGTTGTTACCTTTTATACTATATCTTCTAGTTTCCTTTTTAATTCTTTCCTTTTTATTATCTACGTTTTCATATCTAAATTGTATCGTAAATCAATTACGAACGAATTAATTTCGAACTTAAATACCTTATCTATAGATTCTTTTTTTTTTTTTTAATATATATATATATTACAACGAATAATCAAATTTACTAAACGTTCTTTTCTTTCTTTCTTTTTTCTCTTTAGTTAAATACTCGTTCGTTTGAAATACAGTAATTTATCCACTTTAAAACGTACCAGATCGATCTTAATTAACAATTATATTAATACATACGTACATATATATATATATATAACGTACATACGTAACGTATCTAACTATATAACTATATTATATATTATCAACAATATACACAATCAATAGAAATATGTATAATATCTACATATCCAAACTAGCGAATCGTATTCGACATGAAACACCGTAGTTCGTCGGAATCAGTTGCATATATCGATTTTTCCCTTCACCCAGGGAGAGTTAGCTAGCGTTTGCCGGAGTACTTAATTACTACGTAATTAGTACTTCGTGTCAAACGAACGAACACGGACACGCATAAATGCTCGACTATCTGTGTCAGATCTATCAATTCTATCGGTATTGAACACATTTTCCGTACGATCCAGTTTACAAATGGTAAACGCATTTCAAATCAAATCGAATCCGAACGAAATCAAACCAATGAAATTCCTGCGGCGTGTTAATTCAAAAAGCTTGCGTGTTTCGTATATCTACCGATTTAAACAAATAAATCCTCGCTCGTTTCACTTCTCTCTCTCTCTATCTCTTTCTTTCTCTCTGTTTCATACTTCGATGGCACGTTTTAATAGATTTTTCTCTCTTTTCTATTTTTTTTTCTTTTTTCTTTCTTTTTTTTTTTTTTTTTCTTTCAATTTGAAACATAAAAATATTTGCTCTGGCGAGAATGGCAATTCGATTGAATTTAAATCTTGTCAGGATCGCTTTTTTCATCCTTTTTATTTTTCTATTTATTTATTTATTTTTTTTTTTGTAATTCTTTTTTGTATATATGCATGTGTATGTGTATATATATATATATTTTCTTTTTCAACAACAACCGCTAACAGGTATTAACCGTTAAAAACTCTCACGTTATATTTACATATGTACATGCTAACAAAATGGTCCACTTCACGAGCGAGTTCCTCCTATCTGCAGCTTCTATCGATCAGTACTTCGTATAAACAAGATTACCGTTCGTCTCGGGAAAATCCCTCGAGCACCGGACGTTCATGGATTTTCATGGAGCCATCTCTATGCAGATTGTCCAATCATCGTTGCACCAGACTGCTTCCATATACATATATACGTACATATATATATATATATGTACTATTATAGAATCATATTCTATATAACGATAAATTAGGATAATTTCGATAAATGACATGATACTTTACTTCTTAGTAACGATTCTAAGCAATCTCTGAAATAAATATTCCTATGTATAAGTATTCCATTAGTATGAAAATACGAAGGAATTTATTTCATTAAAATATCAAATCAAATCGAATCAAATAAAACATCGTATTGGGCAAAGTCGTTGTTCGCGATAAACATTTCAACTTTGATACAAAATTATATAGCCGTGATAGAGAGTGTGTGTGACACAGACACACAGAGAGAGACAGAGACAGAGAGAGAGAGAGAGAGAGAGAGAGAAACTTAGATGACAATTTTATAAATTCAACACACGATAGGTTTCCGGGATTACATCGGGGGCGTAACTTTCAACTATAGCAACTATACTCAAATATATATATATATATATATATATATATATATATATGATGAGATGAGATGAGATGAGATAATATAATATATATATATATCTTACTATAATATATTAATATATTCTCGTAATAATATTTTGAGATGGATCGTGATTATGAATATCTTATTACAACACGATCCTTAAGATCGATTTCATTTTGTTAAAAATTGATCGACATCAATTGATTAACATCAATTTTATTATATTATTCTCGTTCACGTTGTAATTAGAATTAAAAAATAAAAAAGAGAAAGAGAGAGAGAGAAAGATAGAAAGAGAGAAAGAGAATGTTATTGTAATCGAATTTGAAGGACGAAAAAAAGGAATAAAAAAAATTGAGAGAAAAAGAGAAAGAAAGTTGTAACAGCTCGTTCCATTAATTACGATAGTTAGATATCGATCATACTCAAGTAGATTTACATTTCATTTCTATTCTGAGAGACCAAACAAAGTTCGCGTGACTGAAAAAAAAAAAAGAAAGAAAGAAAAGTATTACGTTTTACCTCGAGTTCTCATTTGTTCTTTCTCCCTTTCTTTTTCTTTCTTTCTTTCTTTCTTTCTTTCTTTCTTTTTTTTTTTTTTAACGAAGCAATTACGTTCTTGACTTTATGATTTGGTTTCTTAATCCGTTTATTCATTTTATTTTATTGATACAAGCCCTGGAGAATCTGCATAATTTTTTTTCGAGCGATTCATTTCATTGATAAATGGCTGGATGATCTCAATACTTTTTTCTTCGAGCAATTTTATAATACAATTTTGAAAAATACGTGTCATCGCTTGAGACAATATGTTCATCAAAGGATCTAACTTGTTCGTGTGGATTTTCAATCTGAACGATCTGAAAGAAACGAATTTTACACATGTACACACACACACGCGCGCGCGCGCGCGCGTTATATATATATATTTTTTAAATAGGACATTAAGGTTAAAATGTTAAAACATTTTTTTAAAAAATGATATGAAAGATAAATGATTTTGATACAACGCAAGATATATAGATCAAACAAACTAAAGAATAAAGTGTTCAATGTAATCTCTTATCAAACATAAATTAGATCACAGCAGGTGTTAAACGATTAACTTAACAACTCTTTGTCTTTTTTCTCTATAATAAATAATTTCTTCGTTTCTTTTCGCAACATTGCAAAATTGAATTCCGATTTATCTAATGAATTTATCTAACGAATTTATCACACTCGAAATAGATAAAAAGAATAAAAATTATCTTTAATTTTCCTATTTAACTATCGTCGATGATCAGTTTGTCACGTTAATTCATTCTTGCGTTTTGGAAGTTTATATAGAACTTATTTAAAGGAAACAATGAGATTAATTATATAGAAAAATTATAATTACTCGATTCTATGGATCTTTATCTCTTGAAGTATCACTTGGAATTTATTAAGATCTATTTCTAATGTAACAATGAAATCAGCATCCTCTACACGACCGTAAGCCTCTCCTCGCTTTTTTATAAAAAGATACGTAAAATCGTAGTTGTAATTAAACTGCAAATATAATTATTGATTAATTCTCACGAATTTGTTAATCTCGTTAAATAATAAAACAGATTTTGTTTTTTTTTTTCTGTATAGAGTAATTCTTACGTCCAATAATTGCCATCTCAAAGGTATCTCGAGAAATATATGCTTATATCGATATTGTAACATCACGTTCTTCGATCGTTTAACATCCGTCATGTAATGTAGAAATCCATTTCGAAGATCGATCTTACCATTGATTAACTAAAATTATAATTATTAATTAACTAAAATCACGTCAAACGAATAACGAGTATATTTTTTTATTTGTTTGTTTGCTTCTTTTTTTATTTCTTTCTTTATCACGATAATCTTTTAATTTTTTAAATTTCTTTGCATAACTACGTACGATATTTTCAGTGTAATTTGGAAGATTAATCGGTTCCAAGCCGTTTTTAATTAAGAAGTCACGAATTTTCGGTAAGATTTCATCGAAAATTTTGTTGATGTTCACTTTGGACGACACGTAGCTCGTATCTTGGCTAGATAAAAAAAAAAAAATTAAAAAGAAAAAGAAAAAAGAATATATATATATATATTGTATTGTATTTAATATAATACATATTATTTTATATTTAATTTATATATATTATTATAATACAATATATATGTATTATACGTACATATATATTATATATTTATATATTGTTTTATATATTGTTATTTTTAATATATTATATTATATATACATATACATACATACATACATACATACATATATATATATATATATATATATATATATATATATAAAACAAAACGAATGACAAAATAAAATAAATTCGAATAAATTTCTCACCCAACAAACATCGGATTTTCCACACTGACCAACTCCGACGTAACACCGACATACTCCGTAAAATTTCCATTACAACATGTAACTATCAAAATTAAAAAACAAAGAGTACAACTTCGAAGATACATTTTGACAAATCCGAATTGAATATTATTGCCGATCTGAGAATTCTAATTACGATCCTATCCATTTTTATTGATTGTGCTTGTGCTATCATTTTTCGGTTTATCGGAGTTCGTCGATTAAATATCGATAACGATTTTATTTTGAATGAATAAGACAAAAGTGACGGAGAAAAAGAAAGAACGTAAATATCTTAAAAGACTCGGGCGATTGTACGAAAAAAAAAAAAAAACATACAAATAAACACACACACACACACACACACACAAAGAGGAAGAAATGAATACACGAGATTCTCACTGTGCGAAATTACTTTCCGAAAGCTTCAAATTTCACTTTCAATTTCGTTCGTACGAGAAAACATCTCTCTTACTATCAAACACTTTCGCTTTCTCGAGTTTGACTTTTTTATTTCCTTTTTTATTTCCTTTTTCCCTTTTTTTTCTTCTCCTTCATAAACGCGTTCACTTTCGCTTACATTCGGCATACTAACCTACGAGAATCACTGAATCTCTGACCTTGAAACACAGATTTCACCTCGCAAATTCTGAATTCTTTAAAAACTATCCCCAATTGTCGCAATAACTTTCTACGTACGCACGTGTGTGAAAGAAAAGGAAGAAAGACAAAGGAAAAGATTAAAAGAAAAAACAAAGATAATACAAAAATTTTTAAAGATAATAAAGTAATAAGCTTGCGTCGACGAGCGCACGTGGACGGCGATTTGTATCTAATTGAATTTTCGAAATATGATTGATTTCGAGTAAAGGCCCAATCAATTAAGATTATTCTTTGTTCTTTATCAAATAGCCTCAATAATCATTTTCCAAACATCTTTTATCGTATTATTATCTATTTTTAAATATCTATAATAACTTCTTAAATCTACGGTGAAAAAATATTAAATGAAAAGAAATCAAATCGATGAAACGATGAAACGTCAAGTAGAAACATTTCATTGGTCAATATCTTTCGTATTTTAATTAGAACGATAATTTTAATATTACGACTATAATTAGAACGCTATCTAATATATGTCTATATATAGTTCCTACGGAAGTTAACATAACTTTAAAAAAAAAAAAAAACAATAAGAAAGAAAGAAAGAAAGAAAGAAAAATAATTTAGAAACGTAGTGAAGTATGCAACATGATTTACATTTGGATTTAGATAGATCGCAAGTAATACCGAGAATAAGATCTCATCACTTGAATAGTTGCTCAATATACAGATTTATGGGTTAACATAACATACTAATCGCGTTCAATGAATCTTTTTTCGATCCGATAGAAAAATATCTACTCGATAGAAAAAAAAAGAAAAAGAAAATGAAACATAGATTCTTTGTTAAATATCTACGTAATATCAAATTAATTAATTAATATCATTTTTATATATAATTTGTACATCGCGCGTATTTTTTGCAATGTATACGTATTATATATACTTGTTTGGTAAATTGAAGAGCAATTACGTTTTAAAAAAAATTTTAATTGATCGTAATAAAGATGAATTTATTTTCTAATTATCACTGTTATATATATATATATATTTAATAAAATAATTATATGTATTATGTAACTAATATATTTTCAAGCCTTTTCACTTCAATATATTATTAATGATAAATTATTGATAGTTGAGAATATTTATGTTAAATGAAATAATTTATGAAAATAAATTCAGAATTTTGTTAACTATCTTAATTTCTAATCGATAGAAAATAATCGACCGATCTGCCATTCTTGTCATTTTAAATTAATCATTAAAAGTAATCTTCGTCTTAGAAATAAAATTATTAATAATATTATCAATATTATATACTATTAATTATTATACTTGATATACTATCAAGATTATGTAATCGATTTCTAGGACTATTGATTATTGCGTAGATAATTAAAAATAAAATAATACTAGTACGTACTAATACATTTACAAATATATATCATGATTCACTCCCACTATATTACATCAATATCGATATATCGAAATATATCGATATTAAATAAACTGATTAAATATAGATGCATGTAACAATGCATATATCATACGATTTATTTATGTTTTTTTCATAAATAAAATCGAATATAAATAAATTATTAATTTCTTGCATATATATATATATATATATATATATATCGCGAAGAAACACGAATTATTTATTAGTGCAAATTAATTGCACAGTTAATTAAAAGACTCCTAACCGATGTAAATATGAAGATCCTATCCTTCAATTAATATTAAAAAAAAAAAATAAAATAAAAATAATCATATACATCAAACAATGAAGATAAAAAAAAATAATATATTATATCACTCGCGAAAAATTTTCGAAATACGAATTAAATTTATCGATAACGCTTAATAATTTATTTAAATAAATTATAGCAAATAACTCGTGCCGATTCGAACACGGCATGATGAGTTTGCTCACTTATAAAATTTTCATTTCTTTTCACTTACTACTTAAGAAGTTCTCTGATGGCTCCAAAACACTCCGAAACTTATAAGTTGAAATTGTAGAAAGAGAGGAAGAGAGATTGATCAGGAGTAGATTGCAAGCGTTGTTAGTTGAAATCTTAATGGATTTACTCGATGAAACGATGATCTTGAAGAAGAGTACTAGAAAAAAAAAAAAAGAAGGAAGTTTTTATTAATTTTATTATAATCGATTAAATTGTATAATTATATATACATATATTGTATTATTGTTATTATATGTATATATATTGTAAATATATTTATTATATATATTCATATATAATATTTACATATGTATATATATATATATATATATTTATTTATTTATTCTGATATTAAAACATTTACTTACCGATATACTCTCACGAAGATAGTATAGTAGTTTTTTGATTATCTTCCATGATGCACTGACTCTAACACGCGAATACTTTATTTATTAACTGCTGAATGAACACTGAATCTAATTCGCGAATCTCTACTATATATATGTATGTTATACACATATATGTATATAAATACAATCCGTGTATTTGTTAAAAAACGATAACCAAACTTTAAACGAGCAAACACTGACTCTATTTATCATTGCATCGTAAAATATGTTATTTCATTGCAATATACATAATTCAATAAAAACACACCTAGCAATTAATTTAATTCGCGAGAACGCTAATTCAAAAAAAAAAAGAAAAAACAATTCTCCTTAACGAACGAACAAACACTGACTCTACTCTCACGCGATTTTATTTATTTATTTAACTATCTTTTTTTTTTTGTGTATTTCATTTAAACGATGCAACACACGATTTATTCATTGCCATAACCGCGCGAGATTGCAATGATCATCTGAAAAAAAGAAAAACGAGGTTATTAATTTCGTGTTCGTTGTAACAATAAAATAAAATAAAAAAAAAAGAGAGAGAGAGAGAATAAAAAAATATATATATATATATATATAACTACAATCATTGTGAAAACTTTTCAAGAAAAACTTTACATAAAAATGTAGTTTAGATTCTTCGTTGTTATTTCGCACATAACCTGTACTTTATCAAGAAACGTTTGAAAATAATAAAAATTTATATGTAACTAAAATGTGACTAAAATAATACGCCTGATAAATTTATAGATACATTAAAAAGATATTATAATATATTATATTACAAAATACGTACCTCAAACAATAATAATTGATCTTTTCGTAGGATTTATTACAGTTTTAATATTCTCTAGTATCGAAAACCGTTTCTCTAACCGTCCTTCAAGGAGTCCGATGCTCGATTGTTTCTTCTTCTTCTTCTTCTTCTTCTTTTTTTTTATGTCACGATCTTAACCGAATACAATTCCTGGAAATTCACAGTTCACTAGTTATTTATATGTATATACTCTCTCTCTTTCTTACTTTCTTTCTTTTACTCTTTCTTTCTCTCTCTTTCTCACTCATTTTCTTTTTTCTATCTCTTTCTATATCACATACTCTTTCTCTCTCTTTCTCTCTTTCTTTTTTGCACTCATTTCCTTTTTCTGTCTCTTTCTATTTCACATACTCTCTCTCTCTCTCTCTCTCTCTCTTTCTCTGTATCAAATTTCATTTAACGTCTTTAGAAAGAGATACAAAATAATTTACCACAGCTACAAATGATTTTTCTTTCTATTTCTTCCTTGTCCTTTATAAAATTATCAATTGTAAAATTTAGTATATCATTTAGTATATTTATATTATCTAATATTATTTAATATATATTTAGATTTAGTTTTTATTTTGTTATGAAATAAATTATACGTATATGTTTATATGTATATACATGTGTAACGTGATGCGTATATGACACGTTTGTGTATCTCTCTCTCTCTCTCTCTCTCTGATTATGTCTCTTTCTATCGTATATATATGTGTGTTTCTTTCCGTTACGCATATGTTCATGTGTATAAACGAACACATAAAAATCGAATTGTAATAAAAAAATGATCAAAGACCGTGCTGAAAACATTGACCCAGATTTTACGAACATTACTAACCTATATAATTTCATGGAAAATATTTGATTTCAATGCCAACCTAAAATATTAACGAACTTTTTTCGTTTGCTTATATATAGCACATATATAAGCACATATACGAAAGAATACGCATATACGTTTTACGTATACATACGAATTTCAAACTCTGACATGAAAAAGCATTTGATAAAGAATTTCTTTGTATTAGACGAGGATGATTCTCGAAAATGATTTTCTAATCTATATATTAACCTATAAGTCAAAAGATTCTTAAGAAAAATTATTTACTTTGTTTCATATTACAGATATTGTATTTTTGTTTTTTTCGACGAAACAAAATCGAATAATTATATAGAAGTTATAATTAATTAATATATTCTCTTTGTACATTTGTTAAAAATTATTAAATTTCGTATTTGGGATCGTAGAATATAGTGTGTTACGAACACGAACGCTCGATTGATTTTGATTTATTTGTCGGATCAGTTTTCTTTTATATTCGACACGATGAATAACAAGTAAACGAACTATAATAATATTATTAATATTGAGTAAGATTAACTGTGTTTATACGTGTAAATGTATGTATGTACAATATAAACATATAGTATGTAAATGTTTTGATCTGTGTATTCAATATATATTATATATATATATATATATATATATATATACATATATATATATATATATATATATATATTTATATTTATATATGTATGTATGTATGTATATTAGGAGTAATATAAAATAGGATTAATAAATTATAATTAATTAAATCAAGCTTATAAATATGTAATGCATTGGTTCAAGGCTAAATAAATTCTTTAGGTTTTGTTTTTATTGTATAGTTATAAACAAATACCTATAACCAAATAATTTATTCTTTTCGCAATGACATTTAAATCGTAATGAAAATTCAAATTCAAAGAATTAATCGTTTGTTAGTTATTAATGTAAATTATCGGTTTAATACTTACCTTTATATATTGCGATTTTATATATGCATATATTTTGTAAATATATTCGTATATACAAATAGGTAATAAAGAATCTAATGACATATAGTCCAAAGGATGAAATTAAAGATTTTTTTAAAAACGTTTATTAACGGGTGTTTAGATATACGATAATAAAGATAATATCTAAAATTTAAAGAAATAAATTTTATTCGTTTATGACTGATTAAACCTATTACACATATTCCAAATAGAAAAGAAAATGTTTTTTTCATTTTTCACAATTCTTGGAATATAACATTAAAATTATATATTTCAAACTAATAAGTAACTAACGTTTAATATATTTCTTATGTATATTCTTATATATTTTACAAAATTGATACATTTGTACATCACTATTAATTTTTATTTAACACCATTCACTACGAGGAAGCACAAGAAATAAAATCAAAGAGACACATAAGTATATAGAAGACTGAAAAGTATAGTTCACGTTACTAATCTATTTATCTATTTTAATCCACACAAACTCAATTGTTATTATACACTGATATTATAAACACGTAATGAAAACAGTATTTCCTATTCGTTCACTTATAAATTCATATTTTATTCGTATTTGTCAATGAAGTTACACACGTTTCGTACGAAAGTCGACTAACGTTCTTAATAATACTTTTATATATATAAGACAATTTGAAATATTTAATAATAAGATTGTTATTTGAAAACAGACATGGTGTGCCATCTTGAATATACCTAGTCTTATCTTATGAAACTGAAGATGTTTTCAATCGATAATACAGATAGCTTTACACGAAGAAAACAAGTTTGTGTCAAGCGTTTGTTTAATAGTTATTTATTATATTATTTGTTTATATTTAAAATGAATTCAGAAGGTTATGAATTTCTGGACGAAGATAAGAATCAAGTAAGTATCGAGTAAATTATTTTTATATCCTTTTTATCGGAGAAAATTCAATCGTGTATTATTTGAGGTTATATTTCTTATTTTATAATGTACATCAATTTTGTTTTTTTTTTAATTAATTTCTGTGTGTGTGTTTTATACTAATCTATGACAAATCTTAGGATGAAATTCGTACGGAATTGTCACACATGAGTTTCGAAGATTTACAAAAATTAAAAGAAAAACTTGGTACAAAGGTATACAATGAAACTGTATTTGGTAGTCGAAAGAAAAAGGAAGTACTTTTCAAAAGAGAAAACAAAAATAGACCACGAGAAATGTCTACGAAGAAACAAGTGCCAAGGTTTAGAGAAATAATTCAGGTTAAGAAGCATATACCTAGAGATCCACGTTTCGATAGTTTATGTGGTGACTTTAATGAAAAAGCATTTAGAAACGCATACAGTTTTATTAATGATATAAAGAAGGAGAACTTAGTTACTTTAAAAAGCGAGTTACAAAAGACAGATGATCCGAAAGAGATAAAAAAGATCAAATATCTTATTCAACGATTGGAAAATCAATTGAGAGAGCAAAAGAGAAAGAACATGAAAGAAGAGAAGAAGATCGAAGAGAAGAAGTTAATAGTAAAAGCTATCAAATCTGGACAGAAACCTTCTTTCAAAAAGAAATGTAAGTTCTTTTTCTTTTTTTCCCTTCGTTTGCTAAACTTTCTTAACTTAAAGTATCTCACGCTTGTATACCTTAAATTTTCATTCTAGCGGAGAAGAAAGTTCTCGATCTAATATCTCAATACGAGGAATTAAAAAATTCAGGGAAATTGAAGACACACATCAAGAGGTTGCGCAAGAAAGCTTTACACAAATCCAGACCACAAATGGAACAAGCAAGTTGGACAAATACGAACGTAGAGTAATAAACTCGAAGATATTTTTATAACGTATATATACATATATGTATATGTATATAAACCTTAGGTAGAACAATAAACATATTTACTGTTAATCAAACGATACTCATTTCTACTTTATTTTCAAGAGTATCTTATCCAATATCCGAATGATATTCTATCATCTAAGTGGTAAGTTCCAAAGAGAAAAACGCTTATTAATTATGTATTTTTTATTTAACATCAAAAGTAATGACACTTGGGTTGGACAATGTCTCTCGCTTCATCCTTAATGTATTTCATGTGTGAAAACGGAACTTATAGAATAATCAATATGAAAGGAATCATCAATTAGAAGAGATATTTGATCGATAGAGCAGTGTATCTCTGTAATTCTATTCTCGTAGGTGTGTATCGTTTGTCTGTCCCCTATGTATTATGTATTATTTTTTTTTCTTTGTGTGTGTTACATGTGAATGTGTGTATATATATATGTATGCATGTACGTATGTATAATGTGTCCATAATATGTGTACGCGTGTATAGGTATATATATATATTTCTATATATATATATATATATATATTTATATTCATATGCATTTGTTCCGTATGCGGCGCTAAACGAAAAACAGAAAAAGATTACAAGGAGACCCGTACCCAAAAGGTGGCCCTTCTCAAGCGTGAAAGCGCCTTCTCGTTGGGTCCACCGTTCACGCACGATCTGTTTGTCCGCGTCTTCAATTATTTAAAATATGTACAATATTAATAAAACATCATTCATTTTTTTTTTTCCTTTATATTTTTAATCATTCAATGATTCTCTCGCTTGCTTTATTTTAATATGTGGCGGGCTGCGCAGGGTTTTCGACGTTCCACTAGATTTTTCCGACGTTCTTGGGTTAATAATAACAATAACAATATAATAATCATTATTATAATATATTACTAGAATAAAGGAGACAATAGTTAAATCATTCTTTCATTTTCTGTTTCCTTCTATTTTAGGTGTTTTGTATTATTCTCAATGTTAGAGGACTATCTCTCTCTCTCTCTCTCTCACACACTCTCACTCTCTCTCTCTCTCTCTCTCTCTCTCTCTTTGGGCACAAATAAACATTCTTTGTTTTTTAATATTATTTCAACGGATGAGAATCCAGAAATAAGACAAAACAAAAAGAAAAAAGAAAAGAAGGAAGATACCAAAAAAGAAGAAAAGAGCGAAAATCAAGATCCCTTTCTCTCTCGTACATTTTTTCATACACTTCTGCACGGTCCATCGATTCACTCGAAACTCGATTTTCGCGAATGAACAAACTAGATTTAAAAAAAAAGAAAAGAAAAGAAAAGAAAGATCGAAAGTCGGAC
>NC_066604.1:1455000-1475000 GCF_905475345.1 Vespula vulgaris
ATTATTGTGCGAGAGCTCGTTCCACCGAATACAATAATTAGCATAATCATTAATACATCCCTCAATCGTCATGATCATCGTTGTTTCAATTTCGAACCGGACGAACGAGCTCCGTTACCATTATTCTCGATCGGAATTTCTTTTCCTTCTTTTGGACGGCGGACAGAAGCGTCTCGACACTAGTAGTCGATTTATATATCTTTTTTTTCTGTTCTGTGTGTGTGTTTTTTTCTTTTTCTTTTTTCTCTCTCTCGTTTTTCTTCATTATTTTTTCTCCTTTTACAACACTCATTTAGTCGTTTTGGTTTTGTCTTTTTCTTGTTTTTCTTCTCTCTCTTCTTTTTTTTTTTCTTTCTTTGTAGATATCTCCTCTCCTTCTTTCTGTCCTTTTTCTCTTTTTCGTCTCGTTTTTGATCCGTACGATAATCTCGAAGCACGACACTCACGGAAGATGAAAGGGAATCATATCAGAATTTTGTCTTTATCTTCTTCTCTTTCTATTTCTTTCTCTTCTTCTCTATTTGTTTCTTCTCATTTTCTTTTTTTTATCTTTGGAATAGTGTGTATATACTATACATGTATATATATATATACATATACATATAATATATATACATACATATATACATACAACGTGTTGTGTGTCTAGCATGTATATATACGTATTAATGTTATCTTATAATCTGTGCGTGTAATGACAATGATAATAACGAATTACGACGTTTCGTCAGTGTTCACAGGGCCAGAGGGAGGACACGTCCAGTTCTTTTATTTTTTTTTCTTTCTTCCTTATCTTCGTTTCTTATCCTTTGTTTTCTTTCTTTCTCTCCTTCTATTTCTTTTCGTTAATACTTTTATACATACATACATGCATACATAATATATATATATATATATATATATATTTGTTTTTTTCTTTTTACTATTTTTCTTCACTCTCATTTTTCTTCTCCTTTAGATTTCCAGCTTATAAATTCATTTCAAACGAAAGATCCGGAAGAGAAAGCTCCTTCGACGCGATTTTCGATTATTATAGTCTCTCACGTGTCTCGGCTACGTCCCGGCCCAAAAAAGTCGCGTGGCAGGTATTTTTAAGTCACCTTCGTTCTAAGAAGGGGCGTTGTTTCGACGTTGCGTTGTTAATTTCTTGTTTCTTTCAATTTTTTTCATTTTTTTCATTTTTATTATTATCATTATTAATTATTATTATTATTAATTATTATTATTATTATTAATTATTATTATTATTATTACAATTATTACAATCCTTTTATTTCTTTTTTCTTTCTTTTTTTTGACATTGTTCTTGTTGTTGTAATCGTTTGTTGTTATCTGTGGTTTGTTGTTGCAATTGTATTTTTTTTTTTTTTATTCACTTATCTCCATCTTTTCTTTCTTTTTCTTTTTCTTCTTCTTTTTTCTTCTACTTCTTCTTCAACGTCATCTTTTTGTTTTGACACGCACGTACGCACGTACGCACGTACGCACGCACACACGCAAGCGGATAAAGTACACACGCGTCCAATCATTCCGCATTCACGCAATTAAACGATCGACCGCGGGTTCGAGGAACAGGGCGTTCTGCGTTCGGGGGTCAATGATTTATAGCGAGCTGTCCCGCTGGCGTTTTTAAACCTATGAAAAAACTAAGAGAATGAGTTTATACCTTTTTTTTTTAATTTTTTATTCTTTTTTTTTTCTTTTTTCTTTTTTGTTCGTTTACTTTTAGTTTCACCTAAGTAAGAATGTGTATGTGTTTGTTTGTTTGTTTGTTTGTTTGTTTGGTTGGTTGCTTGCTTCCTTGGTTGTTCATTTGTTAGTTTGTTCGTTCGTTCGTGGGCTTCTTTCTTGTTCTCTCTCGTTTCTAATTCTCTTTTTCTCTTTCCTTTTCCTTCTCTGTATGTTAATGCATTCTCGCATATAACCGACGAATATATTTTTTGCTCTACTTATCGCCATATGCGTCGTTTCATTCGAGAACATTTTCATATACGTAAATATATATACATAGATACATACATACATACATACATACGTACGTATATACAACGTATATACATAGATACATACATACATACATAAATAAATATGTATATATAATATACATAAATCATTTGTCCCGAGTCCATCTCTTCCTGTTTTTTTGCATTTTCAACGACCAATTAATCAAATGTCTTTGTTTCTTTTCCATTTCGAGATCGAAGAGTTGAATTTAGTGACGTGAACTTTTATTCTTTTTATTTTTTTTTATTTTTTATTTTTCTATTTATTTATTTATCTGTTTATTCATTTCTTGATTTATTTTCTCTTTCTGTATTCGGTTTCCGCTTTTGAAATTTTATAATAATTACTCTTTATCTCTATCTCTGGAGTTTTATGCGTCCAATTATTATATTATTTATCCTCCTGCTCTGACAAATAATTTAATATATTAATTATTTCTCTCTCTCTTTCTTTTTCATTCTCTGTATGTTAATGCATTCTCGCATATAAGCGACAAATATATTTTTTGCTCTACCTATCGCCATATGCGTCGTTTCATTCGAGAACATTTTCATATACGTAAATATATATACATAGATACATACATACATACATACATACGTACGTATATACAACGTATATACATAGATACATACATACATACATAAATAAATATGTATATATAATATACATAAATCATTTGTCCCGATTCCATTTCTTCCTTTTTTTTTTGCATTTTCAATGTTCAATTAATCAAATATCTTTGTTTCTTTTCCATTTTGAGATCGAAGAGTTGAATTTAGTGACATGAACTTTTATTCTTTTTATTTTTTTTTTATGTTTTTATTTTTTTATTTATCTGTTTATTCATTTCTTGATTTATTCTCTCTTTCTGTATTCGGTTTTCCCTTTTGAAATGTTACAATAATAACGCTTTATCCTTATCTTTAGAGTTTTATGTGTCCCATTATTATATTATTTATCCTCCTGCTCTGGCAAATAATTTAATATATTAATTATTTCTTTTTCTCTTTCTTTTTCCTTCTCTGTATGTTAATGCATTCTCGCATAGAAGCGACAAATATATTTTTTGCTCTACCTATCGCCATATGCGTCGTTTCAATCGAGAACATTTTCATATACGTAAATATATATACATACATACATACATACATACATACATACGTACGTATATACAACGTATATACATAGATACATAGATACATACATACATAAATATGTATATATAATATACATAAATCATTTGTCCCGATTCCATCTCTTCCTTTTCTTTTGCATTTTTAATATCCAATTAATCAAATATCTTTGTTTCTCTTTCATTTTGAAATCGAAGAGTTGAATTTAGTGACGTGAACTTTTATTCTTTTTCTTTTTTTTATTTTTTATTTTTTTATTTATTTATTTATCTGTTTATTCATTTCTTTATTTATTCTCTCTTTCTGTATTCGGTTTTCCCTTTTGAAATGTTACAATAATAACGCTTTATCCTTATCTTTAGAGTTTTATGTGTCCCATTATTATATTATTTATCCTCCTGCTCTGGCAAATAATTTAATATATTAATTATTTCTTTTTCTCTTTCTTTTTCCTTCTCTGTATGTTAATGCATTCCCGCATATAACCGATAAATATATGTTTTGCTCTACCTATCGCCATATGCGTCGTTTCATTCGAGAACATTTTCATATACGTAAATATATATACATACATACATACATACATACATACATACATACATACATACATACATACATACATACATACATACATACATACATACGTATACACACACGTACATACATAGATACAAACATACATACATACATAAATAGGTATATATAATATACATAAATCATTTGTCCCGATTCCATCTGTTTCTTTTTTTTGCATTTTTAATGTCCAATTAATCAAATACCTTTGCTTCTCTTCCATTGGGAGCTTGAACAGTTGAATTTAGTGACGTCAACTTTTATTTTATTTTTTTAATTTTTTTAAATTTTTTTTATTTTTTTTTATTTTTTTTTATTTTTTTTTATTTTTTTTTATTTTTTTATTTATTTATTTATCTCTTTATTCATTTCTTGATTTATTCTCTCTTTCTGTATTCGGTTTTCCCTTTTGAAATGATACAATAATAACGCTTTATCTTTATCTTTAGAGTTTTATGAGCCCCTTATTATATTATATATCCTCCTGCTCTGGCAAATAATTTAATATAATAATTATTTCTCTCTCTCTTTCTTTTTCCTTCTCTGTATGTTAATGCATTCTCGCATATAACCGACAAATATATTTTTTGCTCTACCTATCGCCATATGCGTCGTTTCATTCGAGAACATTTTCATATACGTAAATATATATACATACATACATACATACATACATACATACATACGTATACACACACGTACATACATAGATACATACATACATACATACATAAATAGGTATATATAATATACATAAATCATTTGTCCCGATTCCATCTGTTTCTTTTTTTTGCATTTTTAATGTCCAATTAATCAAATACCTTTGCTTCTCTTCCATTGGGAGCTTGAACAGTTGAATTTAGTGACGTCAACTTTTATTTTATTTTTTTAATTTTTTTTAATTTTTTTTATTTTTCTTTATTTTTTTTTATTTTTTTATTTATTTATTTATCTCTTTATTCATTTCTTTATTTATTTATTTATCTCTTTATTCATTTCTTGATTTATTCTCTCTTTCTGTATTCGGTTTTCCCTTTTGAAATGTTACAATAATAACGCTTTATCTTTATCTTTAGAGTTTTATGAGCCCCTTATTATATTATATATCCTCCTGCTCTGGCAAATAATTTAATATAATAATTATTTCTCTCTCTCTTTCTTTTTCCTTCTCTGTATGTTAATGCATTCTCGCATATAACCGACAAATATATTTTTTGCTCTACCTATCGCCATATGCGTCGTTTCATTCGAGAACATTTTCATATACGTAAATATATATACATAGATACATACATACATACATACATACGTACGTATATACAACGTATATACATAGATACATACATACATACATAAATAAATATGTATATATAATATACATAAATCATTTGTCCCGATTCCATCTGTTTCTTTTGTTTGCATTTTTAATGTCCAATTAATCAAATACCTTTGCTTCTCTTCCATTGGGAGCTTGAACAGTTGAATTTAGTGACGTCAACTTTTATTTTATTTTTTTAATTTTTTTTTTATTTTTTTACTTTTTTTTTATTTTTTTTTTATTTTTTTATTTATTTATTTATCTCTTTATTCATTTCTTGATTTATTCTCTCTTTCTGTATTCGGTTTTCCCTTTTGAAATGATACAATAATAACGCTTTATCTTTATCTTTAGAGTTTTATGAGCCCCTTATTATATTATATATCCTCCTGCTCTGGCAAATAATTTAATATATTAATTATTTCTCTCTCTCTTTCTTTTTCCTTCTCTGTATGTTAATGCATTCTCGCATATAACCGACAAATATATTTTTTGCTCTACCTATCGCCATATGCGTCGTTTCATTCGAGAACATTTTCATATACGTAAATATATATACATAGATACATACATACATACATACATACGTACGTATATACAACGTATATACATAGATACATACATACATACATAAATAAATATGTATATATAATATACATAAATCATTTGTCCCGAGTCCATCTCTTCCTGTTTTTTTGCATTTTCAACGACCAATTAATCAAATGTCTTTGTTTCTTTTCCATTTCGAGATCGAAGAGTTGAATTTAGTGACGTGAACTTTTATTCTTTTTATTTTTTTTTATTTTTTATTTTTCTATTTATTTATTTATCTGTTTATTCATTTCTTGATTTATTTTCTCTTTCTGTATTCGGTTTCCGCTTTTGAAATTTTATAATAATTACTCTTTATCTCTATCTCTGGAGTTTTATGCGTCCAATTATTATAATTATTTATCCTAATGCTCTGGTAAATAATTTAATATATTAATTATTTCTCTCTCTCTTTCTTTTTCCTTCTCTGTATGTTAATGCATTCTCGCATATAACCGACAAATATATTTTTTGCTCTACCTATCGCTATATGCGTCCTTTCATTCGAGAACATTTTCATATACGTAAATATATATACATAGATACATACATACATACATACATACGTACGTATATACAACGTATATACATAGATACATACATACATACATAAATAAATATGTATATATAATATACATAAATCATTTGTCCCGATTCCATTTCTTCCTTTTTTTTTTGCATTTTCAATGTTCAATTAATCAAATATCTTTGTTTCTTTTCCATTTTGAGATCGAAGAGTTGAATTTAGTGACATGAACTTTTATTCTTTTTATTTTTTTTTTATGTTTTTATTTTTTTATTTATCTGTTTATTCATTTCTTGATTTATTCTCTCTTTCTGTATTCGGTTTTCCCTTTTGAAATGTTACAATAATAACGCTTTATCTTTATCTTTAGAGCTTTATGCGTCCCATTATTATATTACATATCCTCCTGCTCTGGCAAATAATTTAATATATTAATTATTTCTTTTTCTCTTTCTTTTTCTTTCTCTGTATGTTAATGCATTCTCGCATATAACCGAGAAATATATTTTTTGCTCTACTTATGGTCGTATGCATTGCTTAATTCGAAGACATTTTCATATACATAAATATATATACATACATACATACATACATACATACATACATACGTATACACACACGTACATACATAGATACATACATACATACATACATAAATAGGTATATATAATATACATAAATCATTTGTCCCGAGTCCATTTCTTCCTTTTTTTTTTCGCATTTTTAATGTCCGATTAATCAAATATCTTTGTTTCTCTTCCATTTTGAGTTTGAACAGTTGAATTTAGTGACGTCAACTTTTATTTTATTTTTTTTATTTTTTTTATTTTTTTATTTTTTTTTATTTTTTTATTTATTTATTTATCTATTTCTTCATTTCTTTATTCATTCTCTCTTTCTGTATTCGGTTTTCCCTTTTGAAATGTTACAATAATAACGCTTTATGTTTATCTTTAGAGTTTTATGAGTCCCATTATTATATTATTTATCCTCCTGCTCTGGCAAATAATTTAATATATTAATTATTTCTCTCTCTCTTTCTTTTTCCTTCTCTGTATGTTAATGCATTCCCGCATATAACCGATAAATATATGTTTTGCTCTACTTATCGCCATATGCGAGCACTCATAATTCATTTATTTATTCGTTTCATTCGAGAACATTTTCATATACGTAAATATATATACATAGATACATACATACATACATACATACGTACGTATATACAACGTATATACATAGATACATACATACATACATAAATAAATATGTATATATAATATACATAAATCATTTGTCCCGATTCCATTTCTTCCTTTTTTTTTTGCATTTTCAATGTTCAATTAATCAAATATCTTTGTTTCTTTTCCATTTTGAGATCGAAGAGTTGAATTTAGTGACGTGAACTTTTATTCTTTTTATTTTTTTTTTATGTTTTTATTTATTTATTTATCTATTTCTTCATTTCTTTATTTATTCTCTTTGTGTATTCGGTTTTCCCTTTTGAAATTTTATAATAATTACACTTTATCTCTATCTCTTGAGTTTTATGCGTCCCATTATTATATTATATATCCTCCTGCTCTGGTAAATAATTTAATATATTAATTATTTCTTTTTCTCTTTCTTTTTCCTTTTCTGTATGTTAATGCATTCTCGCATATAACCGAGAAATATATTTTTTGCTCTACCTATCGCCATATGCGTCGTTTCATTCGAGAACATTTTCATATACGTAAATATATATACATAGATACATACATACATACATACATACGTACGTATATACAACGTATATACATAGATACATACATACATACATAAATAAATATGTATATATAATATACATAAATCATTTGTCCCGAGTCCATCTCTTCCTGTTTTTTTGCATTTTCAACGACCAATTAATCAAATGTCTTTGTTTCTTTTCCATTTCGAGATCGAAGAGTTGAATTCAGTGACGTCAACTTTTATTTTATTTTTTTATTTTTTTTTTATTTTTTTTTATTTATTTTATTCTTTTTTTATTTTTTTTTATTTTTTTATTTATTTATTTATCTATTTATTCATTTCTTTATTTATTCTCTCTTTCTGTATTCGGTTTTCCCTTTTGAAATGATACAATAATAACGCTTTATCTTTATCTTTAGAGTTTTATGCATCCCATTATTATATTATATATCCTCCTGCTCTGGCAAATAATTTAATATATTAATTATTTCTCTCTCTCTTTCTTTTTTATTCTCTGTATGTTAATGCATTCCCGCATATAACCGATAAATATATGTTTTGCTCTACTTATCGCCATATGCGAGCACTCATAATTCATTTATTTATTCGTTTCATTCGAGAACATTTTCATATACGTAAATATATATACATAGATACATACATACATACATACATACGTACGTATATACAACGTATATACATAGATACATACATACATACATAAATAAATATGTATATATAATATACATAAATCATTTGTCCCGATTCCATTTCTTCCTTTTTTTTTTGCATTTTCAATGTTCAATTAATCAAATATCTTTGTTTCTTTTCCATTTTGAGATCGAAGAGTTGAATTTAGTGACATGAACTTTTATTCTTTTTATTTTTTTTTTATGTTTTTATTTTTTTATTTATCTGTTTATTCATTTCTTGATTTATTCTCTCTTTCTGTATTCGGTTTTCCCTTTTGAAATGTTACAATAATAACGCTTTATCTTTATCTTTAGAGTTTTATGTGTCCCATTATTATATTATTTATCCTCCTGCTCTGGCAAATAATTTAATATATTAATTATTTCTCTCTCTCTTTCTTTTTCCTTCTCTGTATGTTAATGCATTCTCGCATATAACCGACAAATATATTTTTTGCTCTACCTATCGCCATATGCGTCGTTTCATTCGAGAACATTTTCATATACGTAAATATATATACATACATACATACATACATACATACATACATACGTATACACACACGTACATACATAGATACATACATACATACATAAATAAATATGTATATATAATATACATAAATCATTTGTCTCGAGTCCATCTCTTCCTTTTTTTTTGCATTTTCAACGTCCAATTAATCAAATATCTTTGTTTCTCTTTCATTTTGAAATCGAAGAGTTGAATTTAGTGACATGAACTTTTATTCTTTTTATTTTTTTTTATTTTTTATTTTTTTATTTATCTGTTTATTCATTTCTTGATTTATTCTCTCTTTCTGTATTCGGTTTTCCCTTTTGAAATGTTACAATAATAACGCTTTATCTTTATCTTTAGAGTTTTATGAGTCCCATTATTATATTATTTATCCTCCTGCTCTGGCAAATAATTTAATATATTAATTATTTCTCTCTCTCTTTCTTTTTCCTTCTCTGTATGTTAATGCATTCCCGCATATAACCGATAAATATATGTTTTGCTCTACTTATCGCCATATGCGAGCACTCATAATTCATTTATTTATTCGTTTCATTCGAGAACATTTTCATATACGTAAATATATATACATAGATACATACATACATACATACATACGTACGTATATACAACGTATATACATAGATACATACATACATACATAAATAAATATGTATATATAATATACATAAATCATTTGTCCCGAGTCCATCTCTTCCTTTTCTTTTGCATTTTTAATATCCAATTAATCAAATATCTTTGTTTCTCTTCCATTTTGAAATAGAAGAGTTGAATTTAGCGACGTCAACTTTTATTTATGTATTTTTTTTATTTTTTTTTGTTTTTTTTATTTATTTATGTATCTATTTATTCATTTCTTGATTTATTCTCTCTTTCTGTATTCGGTTTTCCCTTTCGAAATTTTATAATAATAAACGCTTTATCTCTATCTTTAGAGTTTTATGCGTCCCATTATTATAATTATTTATCCTCCTGCTCTGGCAAATAATTTAATATATTAATTATTTCTCTCTCTCTTCCTTTATCTTTTTCTCTCTGTTGTTTATCCTCCTCATTCGTCCGTAAACGCGATAATAAAACAATTTTTTGTCCTCCAATATATTTTTACAATCCATATCTCATTTCAACATCATATTACCTGTTACACCTTTCTCCTTCCTCTTCCTGTTTTGTAGATAACGTTCTTAGAACGAAGACTACTTAGAATCTAAACGATGCGAGTCTGGATCTTGATAACTACACTGATTGAGATTCAAACCGTACGACGTTATTTATATTTAATAATGAATACTGCAAACGTGCTTATTACACCCTTCTCTCTCTCTCTCTCTCTCTCTCTCTCTCTCTCTTCTTTCCATATCATTTTTTTACACATATATATATACGTATGACATATACACATATATACACATGTATACATACACACATATATATATATTTCTTTTTCTGTTGATTTATCATAACCTTCATCCTTAACACGTATTAATCCAGGGCGTGCCAATTTAAACGTCGTACTACTTTATCCTCTTCGATAAGTAAAATCGATAAAGAGATTGATTGATACATATACATATATATTTATACATATATATACGTATCAATACATATATATGTGTATATATATATATATATACACACACACATATATATTATATATCGTCTTGGATTTTCAACATATGCGATTATAGTTTCGATCGAACGACATTTATTCTTCCATTTATATCTCCTTTTCATATTATAATAATATTATCCGACTATCGTTTGCTCTCCTCCACTTTTATCACTTTTTCTTCCTCCTCCTGTTGCTCCTCCTTTTACGAGGGCGTGCTGATCGAATCTATTGAGTTATTTCTAATCTCCAGTTTAGACATGATGATCGATCATTTTATATAATCCCTTTCATCGTCCGTGCGCGTCGTGCGTTTGAGTTCTCCTTGAAATAAATAGTTCATATTTGAATGTTACGTGCGTTCGTATCACTTTAGGCCCTTTCTTCCTTCTCCTCATTCTTCTCCTCTGTCTCCTTTGCATCTTCTTCTTCTTCTTCTTCTTCTTATCTTCTTTTTCTTCTATCTTCATTCTTCTTTTTCGTTTTATCCATCGCTACAGTACGGATAGACCCAATTAGCACGCCCCGTTTACGGTGTATATACTCTGTATACGTGTGTGTATGTGTGTGTGTGTGTGTGTGTGTGTGTGTGTGTGTGATTCTCTCTTTGTCTATCTGTATGTATATGTGGTTGTGTGTACCTTAAAACGTGAGTGAATTACTTTATTTATTTTATTATTTTTTTTTTTTTATTTGGGTGTATTTTCTGCGTGGGTATGCGTCATCTCACTCTCTCTCATTCTCTCTCTCGCTTTCACTCTCTTTCGTTCTCTCTCTCTCTTTCTCTCTTTCTCTCATTCTCTCACTCTCTTTCTTTCTCTCTCTCACTCTCTTTCTTTCTCTCTCTCTCTCTCTCTCTCTTTCTTTCTCTCTTTCTTTCTCTCTTTCTTTTGCTCGCGCGCTCTGCGTGTGTGAAGTTCTCCTCCGTGTCTCTCTAATAGTAAGTTTCTTGTTCTAGCCAGCCACCAGGATTTCGGCGGAGATAAAATCGTCTCGTTTCGTCGTAGATGAAGATGGCGAACATGAACGGCAGGGCTGGTAGCCACCAGACGAATCTAATTAAAATTTAAGATATGGATTAATTCAAATATATATGTATGCGTGTGTGTATGGATGGTTTATTTCACAAGTCTATTTGTTGTTGCTCAGAGAAAATTAAAAGTTAATTAATCAATCAAGTACGCAAATTTCTTTGACTGGCCAATTTTTAATTGAAGGAAGCATTGGCATTTTTTATGATGTTAAATATTAACTTGTTATAAATAAAATGTTTGTACTAAATTAATCATAAATTATGTGATATTTTATTTCTTGAAAAAAGTCGACTCTTATATTATTCTTAAAATAAATGGTTCATGTTTGTGTGTGCGTGTGTATTAAAATCTTTGCACTCTATAGACGCCATTTTTACGGTAACATGTTAATATATATATATATATATATTGTATTTTGTTTTCTAAATCTATTTTCTTATTTGTTGGTTTGTATTAAGTTATATACTTTTCTTTTTTTCTAATCAGAATTCCCACATCTCAGACATTATATAAATAATATAATATGATTGTTACATCGCTTTTTCATATTTCTAAACAAAAAGATAGACACGTATACGAAATTGATTCCTGCGAAAATAATTATATTATAAAATACTATAATCAAGAGAAATGAAAAAAAAGAATAAGAAGAAAATAATATTAACGATTGAATATTGCTAACGAACTAGATTTAATTTAAGAGTCGCAAGCATTACAATGATTCAATAAATCAAATCATTTATCTCTACGATATTTACATTTATAATATAATCGATGATAAAATTTCATATTCCCCCTCAAAAGATAAAAGAAAATATACAAACCAAAAAAAAATATATATATATAAAAAAAGAACATATAAAGAAAATATATAAAAAATGATATAAGAAAAAAGAAAACTGGAAGAATGTTAATCTTCGGCCAGTTAATCGTAATTAGACGAAGATAAATAATTTATATAATACTTATATTACATAACATTTATATAATAATTTATATATAATACTCACTTAAGCGGGAACATGCGAAGACCCTTGTCCATACCAGGTGTGTAGCTTAGGAACGCAGCTAGTGCAGTCTCAAAGATGAGACCAAAGTTAAGCGCCCAGTTTCTCATTCCCTGATGGATGATCGAATTACGGCGCGTCTTACAGACTATCAGATCAGCCCATTGTACAATTACGATCGACACGAAGAATGCCGTATGACAGGTGAATTCCAACGTCTTTCTGTCCCTATAAGTCTATTTTTGCGAATAAAAAAAGAAAAGAAAAAAAATATATATCGTTGATATATCGAAAGATGGTAAAGGAAGCAAAAAGAATCGTTAATCATTAATTTACCCATTCCTGGCCATAACTATCTCTGAGATCATTGATCGCCTTTGAGTCCCATTGCTTTCTGATACCAAAGAGATGAAGCGGTAGGAAACCATTTTCAGCCATGATGACGAAGTAAACGAAGAAACCAGCAGCAGCTTGGATCATGCCGATCTGTCCGTACGCCATCGAGATAAGCCTACATTTTTAGAAAACGATATATTAGAAATATTTTCATTCTAACAAACGGAAGAACAATTTTGAAGGTTTGCCGTTTTGTACGATGAACATCGAAGGATCCAACTTTCGAATGTATCTTTCTCAAGGAATGAATTTTGGGACGATTAAAAAAAGAAAATATAAAAAATTAAAAGAATCTGACTTTTTTTTATATATATATTTTTTTTCTTTTAATGGAATTGAATAGAGGATTCTTCGATGATTCTTCGAAGCCGTTCGTGTGTAATACGTAATAAATATGCCACTAAGAGAACGCCTAAGTTTTTATTTACTCTCTAGCTCTAGTAGTCTATCTCTATGGTGGTGTTAGTATTACGTAAAGAAGCCGTAATGTTCGTCGAAAGACGAAATGCAGCTCACTTACCGATTGTTATGATGGTAGACGGTAAATAATCGGCGTTTCTTCTCACCGATAAATCGTCATTATCATCATCATCATCATCATCATCGTTATCATCAATAACAACAACATCATCATTGTCATATCGTAATTATCATTGCGAAGCATGCCACACGTACACGTTCATGTACAAGCATATACGTAACAGTAATAATAGTAGTAGTAGTAGTAGTATAGTATAGTATAGTATAGTATAGTATAGTATAGTATAGTATAGTATAGTATAGTATAGTAGTAGTAGTTGTAGTAATAGGTGAAATAGTAGACACACATACATACATACACAGATAGGCTCATGCAAAAAGAGCTTATGCAAAATCGCGGGACAATTTTTTCATTGCAGTTTGCATTAAAATCAAAGCGAAAGATAGTCATGCTGGATAATCTCACATTTTTTTTTCTTCTTATTTATTTATTTATTTATTTATTTATTTATTTATTTAATTATGTTCTCTCTGTTTTTTTTTTATTTATCATTCAAGTTTCGAGCTGAAAGATACGATCGGGATTGTTCGTTTGCAATATAAATAAAGAAATAATTATTATATAGATAAAATTAAATTGATTTTATAATGAATGAAATTGTTCGATTTGAAGATAATTGAAATATTAAGATATGGAAGATAGAAAAAGAAATAGCGAAGATGAAGAAATTTACAACGGATAATTATCCTAGATTGGAATCTTTAAACATTGTTTTCGAAGGAATTAGAGAAAGTTGAAAATGAAAAGAAAATTATTATTCAATGATGCAGTTATGTCAATAGGTATGATAATTAAAATATAATCATGTCAATGTACGAGACTTTACGAATTAAGAAAAAAAAAAAAAAACGAGTCAATGATTGAGTCACGTCTAACTCGATGAAAAATTATACGTCGAAAAATAATTGATCAATTTTTTAACCTAATCAATCTAATCATAGACTTCGATTCATCGATTAATTATTATTCCGTAATTAATCATTGAATGTTCTTTTTTTTATCAATCATTTTATCGCGAGAAAAACATTTCAATGGAATAATATCTTTTTTCTTTTTCATTATCTCATGTTTGCAATAATTGATCGTGATTTTTTTATCCTTATTTCTTTTTCTTCCTTTTCTTTCTTTTTTTTTCTTTTTTTGATCGTTAACGACCAATCGAGTTGAATAATATCAATGTCCAAGAACAATAACATTTTAATACCGAGTACTCAATTTGAGTTTATTCCATTTTCTTTTCTTTTTTATTTATTTATTTATTTATCTATTTATTTATTTTGTTTATTCTTTCACCTCCCCCTCTTCGTTATCGTTGCGAGAGGCCGTGCATTATATAATTTTTCGTTTTCAAAAGTGACTCGTAATATTTAGCCTCATCGTTTTCTAACAAATTGTTAATTGTTTAATAATAATACTTGTTTTACTTCGGCAATAACGTGCACAGTTATATAGGTGCCGTATAAAGTGTTGACGTAATAAAACACTTAATGGTGCGTCGCAAGCTTTATGCGGAGAAAAAAAGAAAGATAGGAAGTAAAAAAATTAAAAGAACAAAGAAAAAATTGAAAAAAAGAAAAAAAAAATAGAAGAACAATAATCATTTCCGCATTTAAACGTTTGCCGTGTCGCAGCGACGTTCTAAAATTCTAAATTTCTTTCTAACAAAAAGCATTCGGCATTCCAAACATCATGCCAATTCTATATGAGAAAGAGAGAGAGAGAGAAAAAAACAAGAATTTGCCGTGCTAATTTAACGACTAAATTTATAAAAAAAAATAAACACAGCAAGACATAGAAACAGAGAGAGAGAGAGAGAGAGAGTGAGAGAGAAAGAGAGTGAAATAGATAGTTAAATTAGACGGATAGAAAGTGGGGGTGGAAAAAAAAAAGAGAAAGAAAATGATTAAGAGTCGTGATCGTGCAGAGTATCTACCGAAATCTTTTATAAGATAATTGTAACGATTGACATCAAATTAAAAGTTTTATAGATCGAAAAAAGAAGGATAGAAAGAAAGAAAAAAAGAAAATTCGTAATGAATAATTATTTTCTTTTTTTTTCTTCGAAAATAATTACGATCCATTTATTCCTCGTTTAATCGTTGTATTTTATTAATTTTAAAGAATAAATCGGTAGACGCTCTTTGCTATCATCGTGTAAGAATTGAATGATGGTTAATGATTTTATATATGTATGTATGTATGTATGTATATATATATTTATATATAAAATAATATATACATACATGTGTGTATTATGGAGATGTTGAAAAAATGTAGAACGACCAAACGTCAATTCGAATATATTATTTACACGTTTTCATCGATCCATAGACAAACAATTAATGATTAAATAATTAATTAATTAATTAAGTAATGTAATCTTCACGAAAGAAAATTCGTAAAATATATACATTATCAGTGCAAAGTATATATGTGTATAGATAAATACGTACGTGTACACATTAAATGAACATATTAAAAAACGATATCAATTTTTAATTAATTTTATCACGTTTGGCCACGTTAGTGTAGGATAGAAGAGGAAGAAAAAAAAAAAGGAAAATAAAATAGAAGATTAAAGAGAAAAAAAAAAAATGAATTTGAAATGATGTTTGAAAATGAGGTCGAATAATTTGATGCGTCTGAGAAGAAAAAAAAAAAAAAGAAAAAAAAAAGAGATGAATGGAAACGTGTGACGGAAAAGAGAAAGAGCGATGTAGCGAGAGTGAGATATGTTTAGCGTTTGTTTCTTCTCTCTCTTTTTTTTTTTTTGAATTTGTTTCTAATGATTCTTTTCTTTCTAATTTTTTTTTTTTCGTATTTTTGTTAATCTGTCGCAACGGTGTTATTTTTTTCTCTTTTTGTTTTGTTTTGTTTTTTTTTGTTCTCTTTTGTTTTGGATGAGTGCATAGAGTTTCTCTAGGTTTCGTTCTGTGGTGGGTAGTTGGGAGACCCACCTTCGGTTGACAAGATTGTCTCTGTAAGGATCACGCGGCTGCCGTTTCATAATGTCCGACTCCGGTGCCTCGTAGGCTAGCGAGATGGCCGGCACCTGCCATCCACCAATCATTAGAAAATTTTACCAGTGAACCATCCGTGGTTTAAAAGTTTTACAAAAGAAACAAAATGTTACATTTTACGTATAATAACAACATAACTCTATATATATATATATTTCTTTGTTATATATAATTATATAATATGTCCTAAATATATCGTGATATGTAACAATTATGTGTGTGTGTATATATATATATATAATTTTTTTTTATGTGTGTATATATATATATATATATGTACACAGTGCGAGCGAAAGAGATAGAAACAGATATCAAGAAAAGTCACGTTAAAAAATTAGATCATTAGAGAGTAGATAGATATGATAGAAAAGAAGAAAAAGAAAAAAAAAAGAAAGCTTCGCCAAAAAAAAAAACCGGAAAATTTTAATCGAGCCTATCGAACTTTTATTATCATTCGTTTAAGTTTCATTTTCTTTATTCTGTTTTCTTTTTTTCTTTTTCTTTTCTTTTTTTTTTCATTCTTTTCTTATTTTGCTTTCATCGTTAATTAATCAACCATCCTGGTTAAAAATAAAAAAAAAGTAAAAGAGAAACGGAGAAAATAGATATTAGAAAATGGAAAAGAAAAGATAAGAGAAGCAAAAATTCGTTTAACACATCGAACGAGGATATAGAATTTAAATTTAATGTACAATATTTGACATATATATATATATATATATATATATATATATATATATATAGAATATAGAATATTTCATTTAATAATGTAATAAATAATTTTCGTCTATTTTAAGAGATATTTGCTTTTCACAATATTTTAACGATGTGTTAAACGATCTTTAACCTTTGGCATCGTGCATCGTGCTTACTGTATGTAAAAAAAAAAAAAAAAGAAAGAAATATAAAAAAGAGAACAGAAAGATTAAAAAAAAAAAAGATAAAGAGAAAACAAAAATTAACAATTTCATCGTAAAAAGGGTATGATCGATCAATCATTCTCAAAAATTTTTCCGACTGAGTTTTGACGAAAGAGAGAGAGAGAGAGAGAGAAAAAACGAAAAATAAAAAAAAAATAATAAAAACAAGGACGAACATTTTCCCACTTGGACGATTCGATCTCCCTCTCTTTTCTTTTTCCTTTCTTTTACTTCTTTCGTTCTTTTTTTGTTTTGTTTTGTTTTTAAAAAATCACATCCAAAAACGTCGATTTTAACGTTCCCTTCTCTTTCGTGCACTTTCAGATACAAAAATAATTAAAGCTTGAATATTTCGTTAGTAATTTTTTTAAAACGGCATATAACTCCCTCACGCAACTTTACGACGAACAAAGAAGTAGAACTTGTTTTGAAACAAAGTGAGAGAGGGAGGGGAGAGAGAGGAGGATAAAAAATAAGACTAAGACTAAAACTAAAAATAAAAATAAGGATAAGAATAAAGATAAAAAAAAATCAATGAACACACGATGTCGAGAGAGAAAGAGAGGGAGAGAGAGAGAGAAAAAGATAAAAAAGAAGATAAAAAATAAAAATAAGAATAGAAATAAGAATGAGAATAGGAATAAAAATAAGAGTAAGGATAGGGATAAGAATAAGAATAAAAATAAAAAAAAAGGAATCAATGAACCCACGATAAATCGAGAGAGAGAGAGAAAGAGAGAGAGAAGACATAAAAATCATTTTCTTCGTGTTCTACGATGATGCGTGAGAGTGTTAAGGATGTATTATATTTTTTTCAATAATTTTTTCATCCCCGTTCTCTGTTAGTATACGTTCTGCATGTTAAAAGAAAAAAAAAAGAGAACTGGCGTGAACCCATAAGTTTCTTCACTTTCGTGATTAATTATTCAATTTTCTTCCTCGAGAAGAAAGAAAAAAAAAATAGAGAGAAAAAAGAAAAAAAAAAAAAAAGAAAAAAAGAACCAAGAAAGATAGAAATATTAAAATTTTTGTTTCGTTTTGTTACTTTTTTTTTCTCTTTTCATTTGCTTTTAGTAAAATTTTTCGTTTTCTCGGCCGTTCAGCACCCATTAGAAAGTTGCCAGTCGCAGAGGTGGTAGAAGGCAGCGGCGAAGGCAGCGCATTACAGAATAAAACATGAGATAGATATATATATATATACATATATGTATATATATGTACTGTAAAGAATAAAAAACTGCAAGAATTCATGACGCCCAAATGTATAAAGGTGCCTTGCAGTGATGTGGCAATAAAAAACAGTAGTAATAGTAAGTGGTAGTAAGTTGCAGTAGTAGTAAGTAGTAGTAGTAGTAGTAGTAGTAGTGGTGGTAATAGTAATAGTAATAGTAGTAGTAGTAGTAATAAATAGGTAATAGTAAGTGGTGGTAATAGTAATATAGAGGTAGCAACTGTGAACTGCAGCAACTGTGACAATAGATAAAAATAGTAACGATAGTAAAAAATTGTAAACTATAAGAAATGCTGGCTTGCAGTTGTGATGACACAAGGGTAAATATAATTACTGAATATCGTAAGAATAAATATAAATATATATATGTATATACATGTATATATACACATATACGTATATATATATATATAAAAGTATCACTCTCTATATACACAATAAATATATAGTATATAAATATACACATGTAAACTCGATCAGAAATTCAACTAGACTAGCTCTCTAATCGGAAATAACGTCGATGAAACGGCTCTAGTTAACGATCAACAACAACCCACCAATTTCTCTTTTTTTTTCTTTTTTTCTTTTCTCTCTAATTCTAAAGAGTAATCTTGTTTCTTATTATTCCGTTTGAAATTTCTAATCCTTTCGTTATTTTTCATTAGCAATGCCGTTACATCCACGTAATTTCATACTACCAAAATATTACCAAATATATATATATATATATATATATATATATATATAATATATATATATATTACGTAAGAAAGATCGTATAGCTCGTTCCATGATCTGAAGGATATACTATACTATGCATATATATATACAGGATCGTCCAAAAGTTACTAGATTATTCATGAAATATCAATAACTCATTTTTCGTGACTTTCGTGACTTTTATTAGGCTTTGCAGTTGAACTCGCATTCCAGTGATATCGATTATCTGGAAAAACTAAAATTAGAGTAAAAAGAAAAAGAAAAGAACGTCTCGAAATAGAGCAAATTGATTTCTAATATCGTCTAGAAACTTTTAGTTCGTTCAATTTATATATATGTATATATATATGAATATATACGTATAGTAGTGGTAAAAGAAGAAAAAGAAGAAGTAGTAATAGTAGAAGTAGAAG
>NC_066604.1:1477500-1540000 GCF_905475345.1 Vespula vulgaris
CGCGAGAAGATATTTTTTTCGAAACGAGTAACGATCACGTTGTTCGAGATAAAAAGAAATAGAAATAGATAGAACAGAGAGACAGAGACAGAGACAGAGACAGACAGACAGAGAGAGAGAGAGAGAGAGAGAGAGAGAGAGAGAGAGTAAGAGAGAGAGAGACAGAGAGACAGTGATAAAGATACAAATAGAAGATCAAATTCTGATAATAAAAGCTTCCTGATACCTAGCAACCAATCCCCTGATACGTGTTTATACGTCGTGCATGATCCCGTTACCTTGTTAAGTTTTAAATCCTACCGTGTTTAGTCGACATAGAGGAATCGAGAACACGGACTAATCGATCCAAGTCACGTTATTGTCGATCTTTATCGAATATGTGTATCTATAGATAGATATTATGTATCGTATGTAATCTAAATACATACATATATATATATGTATAGGGTGTATATATTAAAGTTATTTACGTCTTTGAGATAGAACGTTGTTAAACGTGAAAGATAAGATGGTTTCGATTAGTCTCGTACTCGTTTTCACCTCTAATTTTCCCTTGACTCGTTCGTACGTAAATATTGTATAGAGATAGTAGAATAGGAAGAAGAGGAAGAGAAAGAGAAAGAGAGAGAGAGAGAGAGAGAGAGAGGGAGAGAGAGAGAGAGAGAGAGAGAGAGAGAGGAGAGAAGAAAAGAAAAAGGTGTAACAAAAATTACGTGCGAATAGAGCAAAGAGAAAGTGTACGTTTTCCTCGTCATCGTGTCGATTTGTATTGTTGTCTCTTTTCATTTCTCTCAGTGTCACAATAGATATATAATATTAATATCACACACACAAACGCACGCATACACACACGCAAACACACGCACACGCACATATATATATATATACACACGTATATACATGCGTGTGCGGGTGTGGGTGTGTGTGTAATTATACGAACAAAATATTTACGAACTAACTACCAGAGTAACCAGTATATAAGTGTAACGATAAAGAAATATATCGATAAATAGATAAATAGATAGATAGATAGATAGATAGATAGATAGATAGATAGAGATAGAGAGAGAAAGAGAGATAGAGAGATAGAGAGAGACTGTGTGTGTGTGTGAGAGAGAAAGAGAGAGAGAGAGAGAGAGATAGAGATAGATAGAGAAGAGCGATCGCGTCTCAATGATCAAATCATCGAATTTTGCTCGATCATTTTGACTTTATCCATCAACATTGAGGGATCATTTGAATTTCTAATTTTTCTTTAGCCTTCCTCTATTGTTTGCAATTTTTTGTCTGTTTTCATTCCTTCGAGCCCTTTCAGCAATCAAGCCCTTCTTATTTCCACTTATCTCTGACAAATGATAGATATTATCTCGAGCAAGTTCGATGATCAGAATAATTAGATAACCGAGACGACAAAACTCTTTCTTATCGCATTTGATCTCTCGTGTAGTTCGTGGATAGATTCGATTATGTTTGTTGATGTGTTACCTTTCGTTAACTAGCTTGTCAGTGAAGGGGTTTCGTGGCTGTCGCTTCATAATATCGCTCTCTGCCTCCTCGTAGGCTAGTGAGATGGCGGGTACCTGACGTCACATTATCAAGAAGCTCAGTAACAACGACAACATGTAAATCAAGAGAATACGTCTTTCGATGACCTTCGCGCAAGCATGCTGACCAATCTAACTGCTTTTTAACAACGCTTTTTATTCTGATTGCGCGTGACTATAATAACAATAATAATAATAAGAATAATGAGAATAAGAATATTAATATTAATAAAAATAATAATTAAAAAAAGAAAGATCTACGTGGATCTACATTAAAAAAAAATAGATAGATAGATAGAGAGTTAGAGAGAGAGAGAGAGAGATAGAGAGAAAGAGAGAGATGGCTAGAGAGAGAGAGAATGAGAGAAAGAGAGAGAGAGAGAGAGAGAGAAAAGTAAAAATAATAAAAATAATTATTAATAATAATATCGATTATTTTCTCGATAACGTCAGCATCCTTGCTCCATGTATAATATGATGAAAAGCGTAGAAGTCAACTAAAATTATTGATAACTGATAATAAATTATAAATGAATTGGAATTTGGGCTAAAGTATTTCAAAGATAATAATACCGGAGGATTTTAGTTTAGGGGATGGTTTGGTCTGTTGGATATGTCTTTAGGATTGCCACACGATGTGTACATCCAAGATATTCTATCGGGCTAGTAAAGTATAATAGTTTCGATTTTTTTTTTTTTTTATCGCGGAACGTATCGTTTCACGTGTTAGATACCTGTAAAAGAAATGGTTCAACGTTCTCGATCACGAGTATTTTTTTTTAAAAACAACGACAACCAGAAAAAAAAGAGAAAAAGAAAAGAAAAGAAGAGAGAGAAAAAAAAAGAAAATTAAGAAAAACGTTATCTCGTAAAAATCGTTTGTAAGCTAGATTGTAGATCATAATTGCAAATTTATATCGATCGATACTCGTGCTCGACGAAACGTTTATGTAACAATCGATTAAACATCTTACAATATTCTAAGTTCCGTATAATACCTAAAAGAACAAAAGAAAAAGGGAACTATGAATTATGTTCACAAGCGAAAGTAAATTTTTACTGGATGTTAAAATCGGTGCTGCTGTGATATCGGCCAACGTCTAGCATTACTGCGTCTGTACAGGAGCTCTCTTCTACCTGACAATGAGAACGTGTGAGAGAGAAAGAGAGAGAGAGAGAGAGGGAGGGAAGGTGGAAGGATGAAGAATAGGAGGGTGGGTGAAATGAATTTTGTTAGAGTGTACCCAGGATTTGCTTTACGATAATCGAAGAATAGGTATGTAGTAGTAAATAACAAAAAGCAATAATCGATTCGAAATAGAATTTCGAAAACCTCTTCGGACCTTTCGTTAACGAGGTTGTCATGATGTGGATCACGTGGCTGTCGCTTCATTATGTCGGACTCCACCTGCTCGTAAGCCAGAGATATTGCTGGTACCTGACAACGATCATATTGAAAGAAAGAGAGAAAGAGTTTTAAAGAGAGTCAGGATAAAAGATTGTCGACACGTTTCTTCGTTTGGCCTGTTTGTTGGCTGTTAGCAATCTTCAGGATGTTCTGGTCTATCAAATTGATATTTTACAAGAAGAAGGACAATGTAACGATATCGATGGGGACGGAGAAAGAAAGAAAAAAAGAAAGAGAAAGAGATACCTCGTCCCCAACGATCGAAAAGAAAAAGAGAGAGAGAAAGAAAGAAAGAAATACAAAAAAAAAAAAAAAACAAAGAGAGAGAAACGAGACAAATTTATCAGAAAAAAAAGAGCAAAAAAAAAAAAAGAAATTTGTATAGAACAATATTTTCTTTCGTTCTCTTTCTTTCTTTTTTTTTTTTCCTTTTCTTTTCACGTTATCGAAGAAAAGAACGACCGAGAAGTAAATGTCGGAATGATTCGAACTCACCATGTCGGTTCCCAGATCGATGCAGAGAATAGTGACGGTACCAAGTGGCAACGGTATGTCGCAGAGAATGAACGCCAGGAAAGGGGAGATCTCTGGTATGTTCGAGGTCAGAGTATATGCGATAGATTTTTTTAAGTTGTCGAAGATCAAGCGACCCTCCTCCACGCCCGTCACAATGGAGGCAAAGTTGTCATCGAGTAGGATCATGTCGGCTGCTTGCTTGGAGACGTCTGAACCAGCTATACCCATAGCTACACCGATATCGGCTTTCTTCAAAGCTGGTGAATCGTTTACGCCATCGCCTAAATTGATCGATCGATCACGTATGAAGAGAAAAAAAGAGAGAGAGAGAGAGAGAGAGAGAAGTAATTAATAACGATATGAAAAATGAAATTATTATCGACATATCAAGGTAACCGACGTGTGGTGACATTGACGTACCAGTTACGGCTACAATGGCGCCCATTCGTTGACAACCCTCGACGATAATGAGTTTCTGTTGTGGCGAGGTACGGGCGAACACAATTTCGGTGTGGTACCTGAGGATCTCGTCCAGTTGGTCGGAATTCAGTTCCCTGAGTGCGGTTCCATGGATAACTGCGGCCTTGGCTTCGCGAGGATTTACCTCGGATACGGGAATGTTCAGCCGCTGAGCAATGTCCTCGACGGTTTCGTTACCTGAAGAGTATAAGATAGAAAAAGAAATAAGAAGAAAAGAAAAAGAAAAAATAGAGAGAGAACAAAATAGTAGGAAATATTTTCAATCGCATACCTTCGGATATGATGCCGACGGATTTGGCAATGGCTTTGGCAGTGATCGGATGGTCACCGGTGACCATAATGACCTTGATACCAGCGGATCGGCATTTAGCGACCGCATCGGGTACCGCAGCCCTGGGCGGGTCGATCATAGACATCAGGCCCACGAAGCGGAGTCCATCGACCGCGAAGTTCGGGTCGTCGGAATTGAATTTGAAGCCGATCGGGAACTTGTCGGACGGGAGTACGAAATCGCAGAAACCAAGTACACGTTCACCGAGCCCACCGAGTTCGAGATATGCGTTGTTAAATGCTTCCTTCATTTCCTCGTCCAATACCTTTTCCTTTCCGCCGATGAAAATGGTCGAGCACCTGTCTAAGATCCTTTCTGGGGCACCCTTCATGACCAATAGATGTCTCGGATCGTTAGGATCGTCGGATTCGTGGATAGATACTTGATACTTGTTGGTAGAGTTGAACGGAATTTCGCAGACCTTTTTGTTCTTCTTCCTCATACCCATGACATCACCGTGAGCCAGTTCCATACATTTGAGTAGAGCAGCCTCGGAAGCGTCGCCATTGACCTCCCTTTGTAGGATCGGTACGTTCTCTTGACCAGGTTTAAATTCGGCACGATTGCAGAGGGTAGCGATTTTCGACAATGCCTTGAAACCAGGACTCGTACGATCGTATTGCAAGCCAGATTGATTTTCCGTGGTGTCAGCCTCGATGATCTGATTATCGAACCACATGTGAGCAACGGTCATTCTGTTTTGTGTCAGGGTACCGGTTTTGTCGGAACAGATGGTGGACGTAGAACCAAGCGTTTCTACGGCTTCGAGATTCTTAACTAGACAATTCTTCGAGGCCATCCTCTTTGCGGTTAGCGTGAGACATACGGTTACGGTTGCGAGTAATCCTTCCGGCACGTTAGCGACGATTATACCAATAAGGAAGATAACGGCGTCCAACCAATGATATCCAAGAATGAAGGCGATTAAGAAGAACGTTAATCCAAGGAACACGGCCACACCGGTGATAAGATGAATAAAATGATGGATTTCTTTAGCGATTGGCGTTTCACCTGTATCAAGACCGGATGCTAATCCAGCGATTCTACCCATGACCGTTTGATCACCGCAACAGATAACCACACCCTTGGCCGTACCCTCTACCGCATTAGTCGAGAAGAATGCTAAATTTTTCGTTTCCAATGGATTCTCGTGGGTGAACTCAGGTGACCTTGACTGTGGCTCGGATTCACCAGTTAGCGAGCTGTTGTCCACTTTAAATCCTCGTGACTCGATAATCCTAATATCCGCTGGTATACGATCTCCAAATTTCACTTCTACGACATCGCCCAATACCAAATCCTCCGCTCTAAGTGTAAGCTTCTCGCCTTCTCTTATCACCGTCGCGAATTGCGGTACCATGTTCTTGAACGATTCCATTATCTTGCTCGACTTGCTTTCCTGATAATATGAGAATATACCGGTAACTATGACGACCGCCGCTAAAACGATGCCGAGGTAAAGATTGTCGTCGTTCGGATCCTCGCTCGTCGAGGCCTGGATCGAGTATGCGATGAAACAAAGGATTGCACCGATCCATAGCAATAGGGCGAAACCACCGAATAGATTCTTGCAGAATTTTAACCATTCTGGTGTTTGCTTAGGTGGCGTTAACGCGTTCGGTCCGTCCCTTTCAAGGTTCTCCTTTGCTTTCGCGTGACTGAGGCCCTGGAATATCAAACATATTTTTTTGTTTTTTTTTTTTTTTAAGGTACGCTTAAATGTTTTTCTAAAAATTATTTGCTATGGATAAATGTTTGTAATAATGATAATGATAATAATAAATCATATGTAATGTATATATATATATATTTATTAATATAATAAATAAATAAATAAATTTTTGTAGAAATAATAAGAATAAATCATATGTAATATGTATATATATATATATAGTCATAAATAATAATAGATTAAATTAGACGATATAACAAAAGTAATAACAATGAATAATAAATAAAAATATTACATGATCGTACTCACGTTTTCAGGATGCGTCTGAAATCTTTGATAGAGTTCTTCGGGTGTGATTTTGTGGAAGTCAATGTCCAACTCTTGCTTCAAATCGTCCAAATTTTCTCCCTTCCGCATTGGCTTCTTTCGCCGCGACTATTTTGAAAAGGGATGGCCAGAGAGAGAGAGAGAGAGAGAGAGAAAGAGAGAAAGAGAGAGAGAGAGAGAGAGAGAGAGAAAGAGAGAGAAAGAAAGAGAGAGAGAGAGAGAGAGAGAGAAAAAAAAAGGAAAAAAAATAGAAAAGGAAAGGAAGAGAAAATAAAAATTACGATTAATATCGTTGCACTGATGTAGTTTTTCTTTTTTTTATTTATTTATTTTTTTTTTGTAAAGGGAGAGAGACAAAGAAAATATTTTCAATTCGTCAATTGCATTTTGCAGTTTGCAAAATTCGCAATCGATGTTAATACCGTTTTTCCCGGATTAAAAGAGTCAACGACGTTTTAATCCCGTTTAAACTTGTATAAGAAATAAGCGGAACGAAGTAACGGATCACATCCGTTCAATGTTCCCACCATCTTCCCATAAGATTTTCTAAGATAGATTAGAAAGATTCTCGAGAGTGATTATATGCAAGGAATAAGAGTATGTATGATAGAGTATATTATTAGTGTTAGTGTCAGAGTTTCGATGTTTCCCAAGTAATTAAATAATGAATGAATGAATGAATGAATGAATTAATGAATGAATTAATTAATGAATTTCGTCCCTCGTCAACCATTTTAAATCGATTACGACCATATAATAAACACTTTGTTAGAATAGACGAAGAAAAATAGAGATGTGAGATGTATATATATATATATATATATTAACACTCTAAGAAGAGATTAGAGTTATGAAAAAAAAAATATATATATATATATATATATATATATAAAGAAGAATAAATAAATGAATGAATTTATGAAAGAGAAAAGAAGAAGAAAAAGAAGAAGAGAATATTTCGAAAATTGTTAAGTCCTAGATAGCCCAAAGATTAAATAGAGTTTAGCGAGAGAAGATAGAAAGGATGAAAAATAGAAGAAGAAATAGATGATGAAGAAGTAGAAGTAGAAGTAGAAGTAGAAATAGAAGAAGAAGACCAAGATGAAAGAAACCAAGTTGCCATATTTCCCATTGAGAGTTCTCTTTTTTTTTTTTTTTTTTTTTTTAATCGAAGAAGCGGACACACACACACACACACATATATATATATATATCCCAGTAGACCGGATGCACAAATAAAGATTACGTGAAACGGAAATCCTTCCTGAATACCTTGTACATTCCATCGGCTGTTTTGTTGTCGTCGCGAATGTTGGGTAATGTGGCGACCCTGTATGAATCTGAGCGGCCATGCTGTAAAAAAATGAGTGACAACAAAATCGTGAGATGTAATACGTGTGAAAAAAAAAAGACAAGAAAAAAAAGAGAAAAAGAAAAATAAAAACAACAAAAAAAAAAAAAAGAAATAGAAAGAAAAATCAAGAAAAAAGAATTACGCGTTCCATTCTGCATGTGTTTCTCTCTGTGTATACGTGTAAGTGTAAGTGTAACGTGTAACGTGTAAGTGTAACGTGTACGTATCTATGCGTTGTTTCAATAAAAATATAAAACAATATTAAAAGAAAATTATTTCACATGTATACATGTAACTAATTTATAACAGAAAATATGATGAGTGAAATGATTTTTAATGATCCTTCCTGATGATCCTGATGATCCTGATGATCCTGACAAACGTATATCCTGCTTTTTTTCTTTATTGTTCATAGAAAATTAACATCACGAACAACAACACACGAACACATAACGTTCGTATCTTCGATGAATAGAGAAAAACCTGTGTGTGACGAACCACGTACGAATAAGAGAAGAAAAGATAGAGAAAAAAAAAAGAAGAAAAAAAATGTACTCCCTAATTTTCAAGTGCGACCTCGGTAGAGAACGCAATTCTTCTCTACGTCGACCTCGTTGAAATACATCGTGTTTGGATAACGACCATTTCCGGTTGGTCGACTCAATGGATAGACCTCCACGTCGGTATGAATGGGCCAACAATGTTCCGTAATCGTCACCTTCGTTTAACAAAGTCTCCCTTTTCTCATGGTAACCCCGTTTTCCTTCTGTTACTCCTTTATTTTCCTCCCTTCCCCTCTATTACATCCATTCCTGCTATTGGTTACAATACGACGACGTAACCACGTTGTAAAGGTTATTTCGAAAAAGCTAATTTTCAAAGACTACTTTTTTGTTCTTTTTTATTTTTTTTCATACATACATACATACATACATACATACATACATACATACATACATACATACATACATTCGAAATCGATATATTCGAATCAAAAATAAAGTGTGTATATATATATATACATATGTATATATTACTTTCACGAGTACGTAATCACGAAAAAGGAAAAAGAATAGAAATAAAAGGAAGGAAAAGAAATAAAAAAAAAGAATGAAAGAACATCGGTACATTTTTCATTTTTAATTCGAGTTGCGTCTAGGGGAAAGAGTAACGAGAGAGAGAAAGAGAGAGAGAGAGAGGAAAATATATTGCACCCTAGAATTCGCGAACGACCCTCGTCTCTAATTAAAAGTCTTTCTTGATTATTATTCGTGATATAAGAGGAAAAGAGAAGAGAAGAGGAAGAATGTGACGGGGGAGGTAATTGTGATACGAAAGAGAGAAAGAGAGAGAGAGAGAGAGGAAGAAGGTGTTACAGTTTGTCGAGGGATGTGGTTGCAGTTTGCCATATCGTTCTACAAATAGCTAGGGAAAACTTGACTGTATATAAAACATACGAGAGAAATGAATATACAATAATATATAGGTAAGATAGATGAGAAAGAGAAAGAGAGAGAGAAAGAGACAAATAGATAAATAGATAGACAAGTAGATAGATAGATAAAGATATATACATGTATCGTATATATATATACACAAATATATGTATGGTGTAATATATATATGTATAGTGTATATATATATGTACTATGTAGAAAACAAAAAGCTTTCAAATAAGAGTTAAACCCAATAGAAATTCCCTGGGAATCGAAATGCCGCAAATTCTGTCTTTATCGACCAGCTTGCGGAGAAGGTTTGCGGCAAACTAGCTGAGTCAACGCTAGAATCTACTGTGCGCACGCGATATAGGATACTTTAGATTATCCAACGGATATATTGCCGATGACGTAAGCAACGTCAAAAGCTCTGAAAAAAGAAAAGGGAGAAGGGAAAAGAGAAAAAAGGAAGAAAAAGAGAAAACAAGAAAGAAAGAAAGAAAGAAAGAAAGAAAGAAATGAGAAAGGTAAAGGAGAGATAAAGAAGAGAGCAACAGTTGAAAGAAAATAATAATAATGAAGTATAAAAGAAAATATGATATAATAATGACGAGAGGATGATGATGATGATGGAAAAAAGAAAAAAGGAAAAGAAAAAGGAGAGATAAAGGAGTAGGAAATTTATGGAAGAAAGAAAGAAATTAAATTACAAAATGCAACGACAAAGAGAAGAAGGAAGGACAAGAGAAGGAATACGAAATTAACAAATAAATAAATAAATAAATAAATAAATAAATAAATAAATAAATAAATAAATAAATAAAATGATAAGGAAAAGAGAATGAAAATGAAAATGAAGATGAAGATGAAGAGGATTAAGAAGAAGAAATTTTAAGAGCGTTAATCATTTTTTCGAGAGTCTATCTTTACTCTCGTCGTTCTTTAGTTTTCTTTCTAAGAAAAGGGTTAAACCGGGCCAACCCTTCTCATTCGTGTTACGAAAAAAAAAGAAAAGAAAAGAAAAGAAAAGAAAAGAAAAGAAAAGAAAAGAAGAAACGAGAAAGGGACGTAACATGATTTCAACTTATTCATCACGAAGGTACCATGAACTTGGCCTAGAATTTGCACGAGTAAATATATATATATATGGTACACCATATTGTATTTAGTGTTCTTTTAATGAATCAAATTCGAAATAGATCACCATCGTCGTAAAACGTTTTATGTATATGAACGTTACGATCATGTTCGTTAGTAGACGCTGTTTTATAAAAAGGATGCGAAAGGAAATTAAAAAAAAAAAAATAGAAAAAAATAGAAGAAAAAATGAGAGAGAGAGAGAGAGAGAGAGAGAGAGAGAGAAGATCGTAGGCACGTGAAAAGAAGACTCGGTTAACTAACAACGAGCAATTACTATGTCGAACGTTATGGTAGTGGAAATTCTCACGGTCTGTCAAGCAGTTAATTTTAATCGCGATGATATAAAGGAGATAAAAGCATTTTAGATCAGAGCTCTTCTCTATCTCTCTCTTGCTCTCTCTCTTGCTCTTGCTCTTTCTCTTTCTCTTTCTCTCTTTCTCTCTGTGTCTATGTTACGATATCGCACAAAGAATCTAAACGATCTCTACTCTGTCTCGGAGTATACTCTGACGTTCGATCGGAAATCTCGGAAACTCAGAGACAATCAATTAAAGTTCGCTTTAAAGATCGTGAAGATCTATCGGGAGAATGAATCCCTTGGGAAGAGACGATGATAAAGATCTATTTTGAAAGAGGGGACGTTTAATTATCTCTTCGAATGAATTTTTCCTACAAGATGAAGATCTATTACTTCGATAAAAAAATGATATAGATATAAAAAGAAAAAGAAAATTAAAAAAACTGCTATTATATATATATATATATATATATATATATATATATATATATGTATATACTTATATATAATTAAAAACAAACTATATATAAGAGATATCCATATAATAAAAGATATTTCCATATCTAAACCATTCATATAAAACATATTTCCGCAATAAAAAAATGGTTCATAAAAGATACTTCCATTCTACATTTCCACACTTACATTCCCTAAACTATATTTTACAATCACTACCATTGAATATCTTTCATAACCCCCACACACCTATCCACCTACATACCTATTCACCTATACGTAACAAAAACATGTCCGGGAATATTTTCAACGTAGGAAAAAGAAACAAAAAAAAGAAAACAAAACAAAAAAGAATAAAAAAACAAAGAGAGAGAGAAAGATAAGAAGTACGTAAAAGAAAAGAAAAAAAAAAAAGGAAAAAAATTTACAAGAAACTTACGTAGAAACGAACGTAGGCAAACAGGCAGGTAGTTAAAATACATAGGTAGGTACGTAGGTACTTAGTTAAGTAGGTAGGTAGGTAGATAGGTAGGTAGAGAGATTTGATAGGTGTGTTAGATACATTTAGTGTGTAAAACATAGGGATAGAGAAAGAGAGAGAGAGAGAGAGAGAGACAGAGACAGAGATACGAGAAACGGCGACGAAATTGCATAATCGTGCTTCCTCAATAACGACGAGCGTGCGACGATGAACGAGAGATAATAATAATAATGTCGCGGAATTGTCGTTTACATATATGAGGTGCGCGCGCGAACCCGCCATTGCGGTGACGCGTAACAAAGTTACGTTTTTACGATCGTTCCTTTAAACGAACACGAACGACCCTGTGACGTTTATCCAATCCCACACGGTGTAACCGGTTTCCGTGTCGAATTTAATGCACGTGGACAAGAAGAGAGATCCCGAGGACTTTTACTCGGTCGTCCGCGAGCATCGTGTTACGCATTACACGCCTTTACACGCATTGTCTTTGCGATTAGATACTTTGTGATCAGATATAAGAATGATCGTGAAAACTAATTTCGAAATGTTATTTATCCTTTATCCGCTTTACCACTCGCTTTTTACTTATTATTTATTTTCCTTCCTTATACTCATTTCTTGCTGATTGAATGAGATTCTTCAATCGATTTAGTTACGTTATTAATATGTTTTATGTATCGATATTATGTATAAGAAGATTTATTTTTAATGTATTATATATTAATATGTATGGGTATCATTACGATTTTATATGTGTGTTATGTTATTTATGTTTGTTTATTTGAATTATTATTAATGAATAAAATTGAAGATGTATTAATAAGTATTCAGTTTAATAGGTGTTTCATATGTTTTAATATATTAATATATTTTAATATTCTATAAGTTTAATATATAAAAGCCAGTAGTATGATTGTGATATATATATATATATATATAGATGTGTGTGTGTGTGTGTGTATGGATATGTATATGAAAATGTCGAATTTCTAATTGTATTTACAACTTTATCAACAAATGACTCAAACGAGCGTTTAAAAGTTCCATGTTTTTATTTCTTATCTTTTTTTTTTTTCATATTGCCTTTATAAAGTTTGTAGAATTTTTAGTTAACTGCCTTATTAGTTTCTTTTAATATTCTTTTCTTTCCTTTTCATTTTTACATCTAATATTTTGCAGAAAATTCAATTATAACGATGTCGATCGTGATATAGGCCCGTACAAATGAATCACTAATTAAAGTTTAGCAATACGTTTTATTGATCGATATCGTTAAAAGTAAGCGAACTCTTGCAACAATATCTCGTACGAGAAAATTTCCCTAAGAATAATATTTAACAAACAAGGAAAACTCTATAGAAAATTTTGACAAATGTCAATGAAATAAAAACCTATAAAAACGATCATCTGACAGACAAGAAAACTTTTCCAACGGAGGGAAGAATACTTCCATTCTTTTCTTTTTTTTTTTTTTTTGTTAGAATAATGACGGCAAAAAATGATACGATCGAAGATGCCACGACTGTGCCACGATTTCTTTGATATTTAAAAAAAGAAAGAAAAAAAAAGAGAATCAACAAAAAAAGAAATAAAAAGATTACATATGTCTATTCGATTCAAAAAGAAATTCGACATTTTATATTATATGACATAATAAATACATACATAAATACATACATATATATATATAATATATAATACATATGATAAAAAATATATAAATAATATATAATATATATACATATATATATATACACACATATATTATACTTTATTTATATAAATTCCATATATACACACATACATACACAAAATATATATTTACCTATCTAGATACAAGAGTAGTTACAAGTATCTCGAATGGTCTCCCGAGAAATCACAACGTTCGTACGTACCATATACACCCACAAAGATACAAAACCACACACACACACAAATATACACACGTTAGTAGATATAGTAGAAGAGAATAATAATGACGGTGGTGTACGTAGAGATTAGATGAAGAGAAGAGAAGAGAGAGAGAGAGAGAGAGAAAAACAGAGAAAGAGAGAGACAGAGAGAAACATACAGAGAGAGAGAGAGAGAGAGAAATCCGCGAGCGGAAGTGGTCGGAGTGTGACCGGGGGCGACGCAACTGGCCGCAGGAAAGCGGCCACGATAAAATCGCGTCCCGAAGCACGGTATACGTGGCTGCTGATACGTTATTGCGGCGACTCGTAACTCACGAGTGAATTGACCTTAAGAGCTTGCCTGGTCGCGACCGTGCCACTGAATACGAACCTCTTCGAACGATTAACTCACTCACTCACTCACTCACTCATTCTCTCACTCACTCTCTTTCTTTCTTTCTCTTTCTATCTATCTCTATTTATCTATCTATCTATCTATCTATCTATCTATCTATCTATTTATCTATCTATCTGTCTGTCTATATCTGTCTCCGTCTGAATGTATATTCTTCATATATAATCTTCTTCTTCTTTTTCTTCGTTTTGATTTTGAAATCCTTCTTCAATCCTTTATCTCACGTTTCTTCGTTTTGTTATCTCTCTCTTTTTTTTTTTGACTTACTTTGACTAACTACGTTTTCTTCGATTTATTATATAATCTTGAAATCCGATTTTGATTTTAATATTGGTGTTTATATAGGATGGTAATGTCAAGAGATATTGCGGTGATCGTAATCGTAATTGGGATATAGCGATTGATTATGGATTGTGAAAGAAGTGAAAGCTTTTGAAAGTTTGAAGAAGAAAAAAAGGTGAGAATTATATGTATGTATATGTATGTAGGTGGAATAAGGTAAGGTAAATGTTAACGGTACAATATGTGAAAGACTTAGAACTCGTTAGACTCTTGAGAAAAAGATAGTGTAAACGCTGCTCGAAGATCATCGAAGAAAAAGGGTCGGTGGTATCATCTTCTTCGAGATCGTTAACGTAAGAAAAAGAGTGAGAAAGAGAGAAAGAAAGAGAGAAAGAGAGAGAGAGAGAGAGAGGGACAGACTTAAAGGGATAGGGAAGAAGGGTCGTTCAACCGAGTGTTCTCGATTCGAGTATACGCGTTCATTTTCTCTCTCTCTCTCTCTCTCTCTCTCTCTCTCTCTCTCTCTCTCTCTTTCTTTCTTGTTTAGATATTTACGCGAGGAATTTCCCTTTGCGGTTATATTGTGATTATCGTGACGTCAAGATACATTCCATTCATATAAAAAGAGAGAGAGAGAGAGAGACTGTGGCAACTACTGCTTATATCTCTCGATAGAGAAAAACAACTATTATCTTGATTCGAATCTATACATGAATGTAATGATTTATAACGATCGTACTTCATATATATATTTTTATATATATATATATATATATATAATGTATATATAATTATAGAAATATATATATTTTTTCTGTAATTTATATTTGTGTGTATTATTGTATATACGATTTATATATATATAGATATATAATATAATTGTATAGATATTATTTGTATATGTGCAATTTATATGTACATATACTATAATTTATATATATACATATGTTAAACTTAACAAAGTTTAATAATTTAACTTACCCTCCCGATGAATCGAATTAAAAATTTTAGAAACTTCATTCGAGTTATAGGAATAAGAGCAAAAAAGTTTATCAATTATTTCTCCAAGAAGATTTTTATCGATTCATTTAATTAATGAATTAATTTCTTTTATCTCATTTTTCCTTTTCTGAACAGACGATTAAATTTGACGACAGCACGAGGAACGATTCGCGGAGACGCGTATTAAAAAATTGATCATAGCAATAAGAAAATCGACGGACATGATTATCAATGATTTTGTTATGTAACAAGACATTTTTTGCTTTTTTCGTTTTCTTTTATTTTTTCATTTAACGTGTTCACGAATATAAAGAAAGGAAGGACTTAATCAACGATGACAAAATCATTCGTTCGTAACCCGTTTATCGTGGTTTACGATAAACGAATCATTTCCTTAAAATATCGTCGTTCATTGATCGACTACATCGTATAGAAACAGAGAGAGATAGATTGATAGATAGATAGATAGATAGAAAGAGAGAGAGAGAGAGAGAGAGAATAATTAAAATTAATTATTATTGGTTCGTATATCAAAGATATTGATTAAATTTTTCTTAAATCCCGATATTGACAGATTGTTAATCGAAATTGTATATATATATATACATAAATACATACACACATATATATATATAATATATATAACATAATAATCACACGAATTTTTATCAATTAAAATTTTCATCCTCCGTTCGTTCGTTTGTTCGTTCATTTCTATTAAATTAATATAAACATACACACACACATTTTCAGAAATATATAGATATAGTAAAATCTCATTAAAATTCTCCCGAAGATATATTAGAAATTTTCGTTGCTTTATAGATACGACAAACGCGAAGTTTAATCGAGTTGCGTAACTATCTTCGGCTTCGGGGACCCTTATGCAAGAGTTAGAGCGTCGAAATGGGAGTGAGAGGGAGAAAAGAGGGAGAGAGAGAGAGAGAGAGAGAGAGAGAGAGAGAGAGAGAGAGAGAGAGAGAGAGAGAGAGAGAGAGAGAGATAAAGAGAAGCAGACAGAGACGGATAGAGAGGGTTGGAGAATAAAGGACAGCTAGGTTCATAAAGGGGAAAGGGTTGTAACGAACCATCCAACGAATTATAAGCGAAGTCGCACTCGGCTTAATCCAATTCGGGACTCGGCCTTTCCCCACAGAAACGTATCTATCACTCGTAAATAAAAAAAAAGAAAAGAAAAAAAATATATTTAAATCGTTCAAACCCATTGCATTTACAACATCGTAACTCATTTTAATATCGCACGTGTAAATAATTCGATTCTATTTGATCTTATTAAAATTATAATCAAGAGAGAGAGAAAAAAAAAGAAGAAGTTATCATATAAGATCTATTGATTGTAATTTATTTAACCTAATGCAACGAAAACTAATCAAATTATACGAGGATCACGTTCCATTTTTTTTTTTTTCGTATCTTTATCAAGATCGAGTGGATCATTAGGATCTTCTTCGTTTAAATAATCGATGATACACATATATATATATATATTTTTTTTTTAGGTCAGGTTACTCGTTATTCGTAATACTGTTTTTTAATCATGTTAATTTACATATATAGATAAAATAGAATACATATATACGTTTTCATACATATGTAGAACATATTTACGATCTTCGCGTGCTACGAACACATATCTCCTTTCTTGAAAACCCCTCACCCCATTATTCTATCAACTCAGACGCTACCCCAATTCAAATGCAACCCAATCTAATCCAACCTACCACCCTTTGAATCCACTCCTCGGTATATATACTTCGTACGAACTTTCTGTTCGTGCCCTGTATCGAAGTTGATTTAAAGCTTCTATCCATTCTTGAAAAACTACTTGGGGGTTCGTTTAAATCGATGCTACCGTATATATGCTACCGTACCATGATCGAACTAAATTTTTCTTTCTTTCTTTTTTCCTTTCTTTCTTATATAAACACGTACATACGAAATGTTTTAAAAATAAATCGTCGAATATTTAAAACACATACAAAGTGTTTTACAAATAAATCGTCTAATACGTTCTTTAAATATGCTGAGACAAACAAAAAATAGAACTAATCGTACTAATAAAACATGGCTATTTTCAAACATTTTTTTTTTTTCCTTTTTTTTTTTTTTCATTTAGATCGAATCCTAATTACGGGGATTAATTACGAAATCAATTTACACGAATTTCTTTACAAATTAAACGTTACGACGATATAAAGAGCAATTCGTGAAAATTTGTTCATAAATAGAAAGAACATGTCTGTAACTTCACAAAAAACAAAAAAAAGAAAGAAAGAAAGAAAGAAAGAAAGGAAAAGAAAAAGCTTTTCAAAGCCAACGCGTTTATATCATCCTCGTTTCTTTATTACTCCTTTCTTTTTTTTTTCAATCCTTACCAAACTAGTAAAATATCCACTACACGAGTTTCTCTATAATTCAAACATTGCGACATTGATATAAAACGTTCGTAAAAGTTTCTACGTGAATAAAAACAAAACAAAAAAAAACAAAAAAAAAGAAAACACATGTCTGCAACCGAACCAACAAAAAACGAAGAAGAAGAAACAACTTTTGAAAAGCAACGTTTATCTCATCCTCATTTCTTCTCTTTCTTCAATCCTTACAAATGAAATATCCTCTTAAAATTTGACTTCATCATCATTTTGAAAACATCCTATATATAAACTCTCTCTTCTGTAATATATAATATATAGTTATCTCTCTCCCGTGCTTTTCCGCATTACGCCTTCTATTTCTATGTCTCTTTCCGAACCGTCGCGGGTCGATGATGAAGGAACCTCGATCCTAAAAGCGCATGCGTCGATGCTACGGTCTCTCCTAACACCACAACCCTACTACTACCAACTCTCAACCCTCAACCCTCAACCCCCAACTCCCAATCCCCCCCCAACCTATCCCCTCAGCAACCGTTGTGCACCATCATGGATCAATACCCAACCAGGGCACCCTATTACGCTTGTCCTCGTATACTGCGGCTGAGCTCCATCGTACCACCTACGAAATACGAGCTATTCACAGGTATTTATTTCCATCGTGATTTCTTATCACTCTAACTCCTTACCTTACGATCCAACCTCAACCCTTAACCTCCATCCTTATCTCAATCACCTATTCCGTCTTCTAAAATATTTAATCTATCTATATTTTCAATTTTTCCTTTCCTCTTTTTTTTTTTTATAGTTCCTTTTCTTCTTCGAGATTTATATATCGAGGAAGAACGTCTACTATTGTTATTTTCATCCTCGTCGTTGTATAATTTATTTATTATTAAAGAATGATCTTCGATCTATTTGAATCTTTCTTTTCTTTTCTTTTCTTTTCTTTTCTTTTTTTTTCTTTTCTTATCATCGTTGTATGAATGAATCGTAACGAAGTGAGTAATGTAAAGAATTATTATATAGAACGATTTAGTATTGTTGATAAGATCGAGTTGTAGAAGAGAAATTAAAAATATATACATAATGTATAGACTCGTTCTAGGTTGTCTAAGTTAATCGAGTTATAGGGAAGTAAAGAAAAGAAATGAATCAAAAAATTAATGTGGAGTATAACAAAAAAAAAAATATAACGACTTGTAGGATCTTAAAAAAGGTATATCGAGTTTATTCAAAACGTCGAATGAGATTTTATCAGCAACTGTCTTACTACATTTTCATTTCTCGATTCAAATTAGAGACGAAAACGAAGAGATGGAAGGGTAAAAGAGAGAAAGAGAAAGAGAGGTTTCAGAGACAGGCCACGGAACAACTAGCTGGCAACGACACCGAATCGCTGGACCCATTAATAGAAGGGATGAAAAGACGGAGGGTGAAAATATATATACATATATACTCCGTTATGATCCTAATACTTCACCCTTTCTCGACGTTACTCTCAATACTTCATCCTTGTTTAATATACCAGATGTAGAATTTAACATAATGAATTCTACATCTTCTACGAAGGTAAGTAACACTTAAAATATCGTGATTACATTATCACGATAAAGATGGTATGAACCTACGTGTGTATATGTGTATGTGTTGTTAAAGATTATGGAAACTAAATTTCAACGTTGTTACTAAAGTATTTTATTGAAATTCTTTTCTAGAATCGTTCAACTTTTTCTCTTATTTTCTTTTCTTTTTTTTTTTTAAATTTGTTTGTTCAATAGTAAATCGTTTCGTCGATGGTAAATTGTAATCGTACTACAAAATGATGATAGTAATAAAGTCTGTTGAATTATTTCGATCGATCAAGCTAAACTATTCGACGATTAAGTTCGAACCGATTCAACTCACCCTTCACCCTCTTCTCTCTCTCTCTCTCTCTCTCTCTCTCTTCGTCCTTCCATTAAATTCGACGTGAAAACCAGAACTAACAGAGCTATTATTCGAGAATCGTTCACGGAGAATAATCGAGTATTCAGCCTTTACAGAAATCGAATTGCTCGTAGGAAAGTCGAGATTGCCTTGGAAACGTTCCATCGAATCTTTTCTTCTCTCTCTTTTCTTTTTTTCAATATTTTTTCTATGTCTTCCGACCATCACCGAATCCTCAAAAAGTAGAAGACACTTCTTGAAAAAAGATAATATTTAATCATCAATATACAAAACATCGAGTAATATCGTTCATCAGCGAATGAAGATAACAAAAAGTCGTAGAAATGAATTAGAACTGTGATTTTGATTTTTCTTCGGCTATGTTAATCGATTTTACGGTGTATTTACCAAAGAAGAAGAAGAAAAAGAAGAAGAAATAGAAATAGAAGTGGTAAAAGAAGAAGAAGAAGAAGAAGAAGAAGAAGACGTTAATTAATTAATTGTCATACGTTTACGATTAGGGATTCTTCGAAGTACAAATTTCTTCTGGCGAATTGAAAGATCGAATGTAAGAAACATCCGGGTAGATAGATATATAGGCAACGACCGATCGAATAATGTCTCTTCCGTAAGCAGAGAAAGAGATTCAGAACGTGTGTAAGAGAGAAAGAGAGAGAGAGAGAGAGAGAGAGAGAGAGAAAGAAAATGTATTATGGATAAAAGAGAGAACGTTTGTTGGCCTTGTACGCACCCTCACGCGTTACTCACTCTCGTAAAAGAGAGATAGATACATAGATAGATAGATAGATAGATAGTTAGATAGATAGATAGTTAGATAGATAAAGAGAGAGAGAAAGAGAGAGAAAGAGAGACCTGTGACGTCAGGCGTGCGTCGCCACAGGACGTTTTACGAATTGGGTCAAGAGGGAGAGATTGGCCGTTTAACTTGAGAGTGCCTACGTGCTGCTACATGAACACACCGATAGAGATCCGTACATCCAACTACAACGTGCTTCCTATTGCTTATATATAATTTAGCTTCTGCTAAATTCTTTTAGTAATCAGTCTTATCTTTCCTTTTTTCTTTTCTTTCTTCCTTTTTCTTCTTCTTTTTTTGTTTTCTTTTTCTTTTTTTTTTTTTTGAGATAAATAAAAAGAAAAGAAAAAGAAGCGAGCGAAAAAAATAAAAAAAGAAAGAAGGAGAAGAGAAATAGTAACAAGGTCGCAAGTAAAAAATGAAACGAGTAATTAAATAATTAAAGAAATAAATAATTGTTATAGTCGTCCACGTAATGGAGGACTTATAAAGAAGGTCTTCTATTATGACGATGTACGATATAATATATTTATATATATATTTCTATATTGAACATATTCGTGGATATGTAATTCAAATAAATGGATGGTAGATAAGCCAATAAAATAAAGTTTACGTTGGTATTCCGTGCCAGGTGTGTGGAAGTACGAATCGATCGAAATCATTTCTTGAGGAAGAGGAAGCTTTTACAACGTGTGCACAAGTGGTAAACTCGGCCAAAAGCTTATACATACATATATATATACATAATATATATATATGTGTGTGTGTATATATGGGTATGTGTATACAGACGATGTATAGAGAGAAAAAGAGAGAGAGAGAGAGAGAAAGAAACGAACACACGTATACACATTTGCATTAATATGAATGTTGACGATTCCGTATGTGTGTTTTGTTGATTCTATGCTGATGGACACGTAGGAAATACGCGGGTCGAGGTTCCGCGATTAAAATTGGACTTTCGTCTATTTTCGTCTGATCGTCCCTGAAAGTCTTCGAGACACTGTGCGTATTTGTGTCACAGCCCGACTTACTTCGACAAGAATGAGAGAGAGAGAGCGAGAGAGAAAGAGAGAGAAAGAGAGAGAGAGAGAAAGAGAGAGAGAGAGAGATGTATATATATATAGAAAGACAGACAGACAAGCAGATAACGTGGGAGAGAAAAAGAGATAGTAAATTCTCCTTCGGAACTTGGGCCAATAAGAGCATCACTACTCTCGTTTGATACGACCCGTCGTCTACTCGGTCTCTTCTCCCTCTCTCCTCTTCTCTCTCCTCTTTTCTCCTCTTCTCTCCTCTCCACCCCTCTCCTTTCTCACCTACCTGCGTCTATCCCACCCTCACGTTCGCCAACATCCCCCACTACCATGTTGAACGAACCAGACGCAGCTCGGTTATCGACTCGTTCGTTCAAATCAATGGTATGTTATATCGTCGATCGGTGTAAAATTTCTTTATTTTGTATGTATATATGTATGTATGTATGTATCTATCGATGTATATAAATTTATATATTTTGTATATATATGTATGTAAATTGAATTAATAAAAATTTATATATATATGTGTGTGTATAAATTTATTATATATGTTTATTATATATTATATATATTAATAAAAATGTTATTATATATGTATGTATATAAATTTTTATTAATCATGAAATATATCAATAAAAATTTGTAGAGAATTAAATTACTACAAAAAAAAGAAAGGAATAATAATGATAATCTTTACTAATTCGAAGAAAGTTTCCTTTTTATATTTGCTAAGGTATATATAATTAAATGAATTCGATGAGGAAAGAGAGAGGACCTTAGTCTCGAGAATTAATCAATTAAAAACTTACGAACGAACGAACCAACGAACGAACGAACGAACGAACGAACGAACGAATGAACGAACGAATGAACCAGAGAACGAACATGAATTAATTCAATGAACCTTAACCTTTAAATTGATCCGCATCCTTGAGCATTGATATTAATTAACACGAAGATTAACGAAATGTTTTCTTACCTTTCCTAGGTAATTTAAGAACGTTTAATAATTCGATTTAAAGTTTGACGATTTTTGATATATATATAAAAAATAAATAAATAAATGAATGAATAAATAGATAAATAAATAAATAAATAAATAAATAAATAAATAAATAAAACAAATAAATGATCGAACGGATATGTCCATTTGCGTGTACAAGAAAACGTGCGAAAATCATTATTTTGACTTGACTTGAGTTGACTTGATTGATACGAGACATTTAATGTTCTAACACGTTTGAAGAAACGTGACCGACAATAACTATACTCGATATCGACGTTTTCTAATCCTAAAGTAAATAATACACAAGCGTTTCATAAATATTTTTAAAGCAAAATACTTTTACAGAGAGATTCTTTAAGGCTCGTTTATCTTCATCGCTTATCCGAATTTTTGTTTTTCCCTACTTTTCTATAAAATCATTAATATCTAATTACTTATCTCACAGAGAATACGAAGATTCGATGATGCATTTTTTTTTATCGAATTAAAAATAACGTTAACTCATAAACAATAATATCTCGTATCGTATCGTTTAATATCATTATCGCATTACGTATATTTGTAAAAGTCTATTTTTTATTTTAATATATAACACTTACAATATTATATCAATATTAATTATAACGTAAGTTGGAAAAGTTATAATATAATAATACGCTTTCTCAACCATCGCAACAAAAAAGAAAAAGTAAAAAAAAAAGAAGAAGAAGAAAGAGAGGGGTGAACGACCTTAACGTAATGCTTAACCGTATTAAAAGAAAAGTAAACAAGACGCTTCGAGTTAGAAGACCGAGAAATGCTTTAAGCGGAAGTCTTTCAAAGAGTGGGGGTGGAAATGGAGATAGAGAGAGAGAGAGAGAGAGAGAGAGAGAGAGAGAGAGAGAGAGAGAGAGAAAGAGAAGCAACGATTAAACATATCGAAGAATCTATGAACGTTAAGATTCATACGGATGATCTTCGATCCGTTTGATCGTAGATCAAAGAAACGATTTTATGATTTCACGAAAGAAAATTTTACGAACGAAGATGAAGAAGGAGGAGAAAAAAGAAGAAAGAGAGAGAGAGAGAGAGAGAGAGATAGATAGATAGAAAAGGGGTTAACGTATTTGATAAAAAATAAAAAATAAAACAAAAATCAAGAAGAAAAGAATGACGAAGAGTTACATCGATACGAATGAAATTTTCATTACCTATCGATTGAACTGTTACACCATTTTGAAAAGAAATTATTATAGTTGTTGTAATCGTCGTTGTAGAAGAGAAAGAGGGCCATAAAACTCGTGCCGATTTCAACGCTTATCGATCATTTCTAAGAAAAGAAAGTCGACGAGGGATATAGAGGCCGCGGCGGAAATAGAAATTTTCTCTCTCTGTCTTTCTATCTTTCTGTCTCTGTCTATCATTGTCGTTCATGCAGAATAAATGAGAAGAAAGGCGGGAGAATTTGAAATAAACAGACTGTGGAAAGAAAAAGAAGATAAATGAAAATAAAAAGAAAGGAAGAAAAAAAATAGGAAAGAGTGAGTGGCTAGGTAAGAGAGAGAGAGAGAGAGAGATAGAAGCTTCGACGACATTAATTCTTTCTCTTTCTCTTTCTCTCTCTCTCTCTCTCTCTTTCTTTTTTTCTTTTTCTCTAGAAAAATGATCGATTTTACTTAAACGAGGACACGGAAAGCTTTCGTGCCCGCACGAAAGTAACCACGTTCTGGATAATCTCTCTTTTTCTTTTTCTTTTTCTTTCTAGGAAAATAAAAATTATTATCGAATATCGTTCGGTTATTAATAAACGATTTGCGAGATGAAAGTAAGATAAAATAAAAACTTCATTGGGAAATCGATCGTAAAAGTAACATCGGTTTCGGTAAAAAAAAAAAAAAAATGTTAATCGAGACTGTATCTCTATTATATCATTCGAAATTATCATCAACGATCATTCGTTTTTCGAAGAAGAATTTCAAAGAATTCAATCAAAAGAATTATTCGATAAGATTATTAATTGACAAGCTTTCCACCTTTTCCTTTCTGTTTCTTTTTCAAATCCTCGACGAACGTAAGAAAAAGAAACTGATTTAAAGGGTAAAGTAGAACGGACGATGCAGGAAAATAAGATTAAAAAAGGGGAATAAAAATAAGGGATGAAATATAAGAATAGAAATACATACACAAATACATACATACATACATACGTACACACATATGTATATCTACTAATATGTGTAATATATCGAAGAGTACGAATATACAATTGGCCTCGACGTTATCGTACCAATCGAAATGTCAGATGAATTATAAATAAGTTAGGATCGATAGGCGCCCCAGAAGCCAGCAAGTCGCCATGGGCGCCACCTAGTCTCTGGCCCTTCCACCTACGATCGTTGTCGTTGTCGTAGTCTCTCTCTCTCTTTCTCTCATATATATATATATATATATATATATATATATATATATATCTTTCTCTTTCTCCTACTTGTGTTAGTACCAGCAACCCTAGTCACGGAACGAAGAGAAGAGAAAGAGAGAGAGAGAGAGAGACCAACGACGTAAAACACACCCTGAACACACACCCCTTCTTCCACCCTCCCTCTCATCGTTTTCCCCTCTTTCTCCTACGTCACTATCTCGTGTTCCTGATATTACCCTCTAAGTAAGAGAAAAAGAGAGCTTAACTCGTCCACGTCCTCGTCCTCGTCCTCGTCCTCTTTCTCTTTCTCTTTTTCCTAACATACACCGACAACACTTCGTCACGTTCACCGATATGATAATTCGCTCGAGAAAAAGGAAAAAAAAAAGATAAAAAGAAATAAAATGAAAAATGAAAAAGAAAATAGAAACGTCCTCTTCCCTTTCGTTTCTCTTTATTTTCTTGTATCATTCGAAAAAGAAAGAAAAGAAAAGAAAAAAGAAATAATTATCCGTTCGACAAACGAAGAGATATATTCTACGATGTAAATGCATTACTTATATATGTATTTAGTTTCGTCTAGAGTCTGCTAACGAAACTTGAAATTATCAAGTTGAAGGTGATCGCTTTAACGCGAACTCTCTTACAAAGTCTTTAGCAAATAATTCAAGAATCGTTACGTGAAAAACCTGTTTGGAAGATAACGCGACGGTGATAAAAGTGAAAAAGAATATCAACAACGATAGGAGAACACCTGTCCGAGATATATCTACGTACGTACGTACACACACGTACACACGTATACGTGTATACATATGCATACACATTAAATTCACTTTATATTTTATATGTTTATAATATGCTTTCTTTCTTTCTTTTTTTTTTTTAATTTTTAATATACCATGAACACAAAAACGATCACGAATGAAATTAATCGAAACTATAAATTATATATATATATATATATATGTATATATATAATTTATACATATGTATGTATGTATGCATGTAAATCTTTATAGGATAGGTCGTTTATACTTTGGAAGTTTCCAGTCGACACGAGTGTGTTTCACAATAGACGGACGAATGAACGGCCTGAATGAACGAACGTCACTGCATTATGTAACCGCCCTGAACACTTTGCAAAGGGCGCAAGTCCTATCACGAAGCGTACGCCTGGAATGATCAATGAGGTCGCCAAGCTGCGCCACCTTAGGAGGAAGCAAAAGAAAATAATAATGATAATAATAATAAAGAAAAGAGAGAGGGAGAGTGAGAGAAAGAAAAATATTCCGTAAGAGGAAGTGAAAGAGAAGGAAACAAATCTATCTCTAACGCACATGTCTAGAGAAAAAAAAATATATATATATATATATATATTGCTACGAATATCATCATTCATTTCTTTTTTTCAACGATCAGATCGATCTAATTTATAGATTAAAAAAAAAAAAACAAAAAAAAGCAGGAGAAACTAATACTTATTAAACGATATAAAACTCCTTTATTTAATTATAATCAATTGGAAACGTCTAATCTATTGGGATTAATCGATTCGAAGGAAGGTAAAAAAGAAAAAGAAAAAAAAGGAAACACTATCTCGTTCGTTCGCTCCCGTACGAATTTGCTTCAATGGAAAACAAAATTTTATACGAAAAAAAGAAAAATACCAAGAAAACAAGAAAACAATAATAACGATAACGATGATTACAACGACTATTAAAAACCTCGTTCGCGAAAGTACAAAAAAAAGAAAGAAAGAAAAGGAAAGACGTAAAACGAAGACGAACGAGAAAGAAGTCGAAAGGAGTAGAAAATAAGAAAAAGCAAGAGAAACAAAAAGAACGAGTAAGAAAGAAAGAAGAAGGAGATAAGAAACTAAAGATATTATACTGAACTAACTCGATGACAGAGGGTTCAACAAAATTCTTTTTGAAGAAGAACGGAGGAATGAAAAGAGGAAGCAAAAGACGAAGAAGAAGAAGAAGAAGAAGAAGAGAGATAGGAGGAATAAAGGGAGGAAGGAATGGATGGAGAAGCAAAATAGAGAAAAAAAAAGAGAAAAAAAAAATTTCGCGAGGTAATGGTAGCCGCGCGGAAACTACATGCGATAGATAATCGCAGGCGGAAGTTAAACCGGCGAGTGTGCCAGGCGAAAGAAATTTCAATGAATGGAAAACGTCGGTAAGGGCCTCTTAAAAGGATCGACCTTTTCAATTGACGGCACCGTCCTTGGATCCACAGTCACGAACTCTCGTGCGCGCATCAGCGCCGCCGTTCGTTCGAATCGGTTAACGCAACGCACCATCGAAGAGGGCGATCTTATTCATTCTCTATCTCTATTTCTCTCTATCTATCTTTATATATTTATCTATGTGTTTTTATCTTCGTCTATCTAAGCACAACAACGATTATCCAACCAGTCGCGAGACGATGAATTTTTTTTACAAATGCATAAAATATTTTCGATCGGATAGTTTCAATCGGAAAATATCGAGATCTAGGAGAATGAGAGAGATCTATGAGAAGGATTAAGTAAGATCTAGAAAAAGAGAGATTTATGCTGATGTTTTCTATACGAATATTTTCTTTTTGTATTTCTATGTTTCTTTCTCTTTCTCTTTTTTACTCTCTCTCTCTCTCTCTCTCTTTCTCTCTCTTGACCTCTTTAACGATTTCGTTGCCTCGTTCTAGCTCCTTCTCCTTCTCCTCCTTCTCCTCTTCCTCCTCCTCCTCCTCCTGTTTCTCCTCCTTCTATACCACGTTCTCCACTTCCACCTCTTTCTCTTGCTTCATCGATCGTGTTACACAGTCTTTTTTATATATATTTTCCTCTTTTTCTTTTCTTCTTTTTCCAAATTCTTTCCGTGAGAAATAGAAAGGACGAAAGAAAAGAGGGTAATAATCTTCCAAGAGATTCGTATTTATTAAAGATCTTGAGAGGAAATGATAATGGATTGAAGCGATGGATCGATCGATCGAACAATTTTTGGGAAGATCGTACTTGTTAAAGATCTTCAAATTTAAAAGAAATATATTAATGGATCGAATCGATGAGAGATACAAGTCACTCTGTGTATGTTCGAATACATACATACATACATACATACATACATATATATATATATTCTCTATATATTTAATTTGAAATGGAAAATGGAAGATAGATATGTAGAAGAACGAAGAAGAACCGGTTGAGAAAGGATGGAAACGCTCGGAAAGAGGGAGCTTGCATTCGAGGGCGTGTCAGGAGTCTTATCGTCGAGAGCTTAAGGGTGCTGGGTCATCTTCGATCACCAAAAAAAAAAAAAAGACAATTAAGAAGAAGAAGAAGAAGAAAGACTCGTTATCGTTTTTCTCGTAGGATTTTTCGTAAACATCGCGTGATCTCAAGGATATTTTCAAAGATATAGAAAGGAAAAAGAAAAAAGAAAAAATTTCTTTTACACACACACGGAGCTATCATTCAGTCCAATTAATTTGAGGCGATCGACGAAATGTTTTATTCAGATTTTCTGTCAATAATCGTTAAAGCGAATTTGTCGAGTCACACTCGACAGATCGCGTTAACAACATTTTACCATCCGATCGACTGCGTTCGTATACTTCGCACGTTGACTGATATGTACAAAAAAAAAAAGAAAGGAAGGAAAAAAAACTATTAATGAAATCTTTCGATCGTAATGAAAACGTCGATACGAGAAATAATTGAATGAAATAATTGCCAATAATTGTCGACAGATTTTTGAATAATAACATCGAGTTCTTCTTTTCATTAAAACGCGTAATCGAACAGAACTGGGATCGTAAATTTCGAAATATCTATATCTCGCACGGTGCAGAAAAAGATAGAGATAGATAGAAAGAGGAAGAGAGAGAGAGAGAGAGAGACTTGTCTTGCGCAGAAGCCGATCGTGAGAAAATCACTACGCGCGCATTTGTATCGAGTGAGAAGGAAATTTTCTGGCAAGCGTTTCTCTCTGCGACAATATTCTTCTCTCTTTCTCTCTCTCTCTCTCTCTTTCTCCCTCTCTTCCTCGTTTCACAGAGCGTCGAGATAAAATCGCGTATGCACTTGGTCGCGATCACCACTTCCGAATTATATAAACGCGACGACGTGTTTAAATAGAAGATAGAAAAAGAGAAAGAAAAAAGAAAAAGTTGAGAAAAAGAGAGAACGAGAGAATTTAACGTTGATTCGAATGTATCGTTATAACGACGAATAATTAATTACGATAAATCAAAATATAATCGAAGTATTCCATTTCGTCCTTTCTATCTTTTTACTTTTTCAAAAGGAATTTTTCTACAATTTCACACTCATAGAATTCTTGTCATTTCGAAATTCGTCGTTAAATAAAATCTGTATCTCCATCCATCCACCCATCCATCCATCCCTCCATCTATCTATCTCTGTTTCTCTCTTTGGAAGAATCCACGCAGGCGCAGAACACCGTAGAGCTCGGTTTTCCTTTTTCGATTAAGCATCTACGAAAGAAAGATTCTGTATATCTATTCGTTCTCTTTCTTTTTTCTTCTCTCTCTAAAATGTTATTTGCCTTTCTCTCTCTTTCTATCTCTCCATCTCTTTCTAATATTTCCCCAGCTGATTCGACTCTACCACGGTTGGCCATAATCGGACAAGGAAACTAAGAAACTGGCTCTATCGAACGCGTCACGATGAATCGGGTCAGAAAACCACGAGCTAACCGATCTACTCAGATATGATAGATGTATAGACATAGATAGAGATAGAGATAGAGATAGAGCACACTGGTCGTTAAAACTCGTCACGCAAACGCACAGCCGATTTAAACCTCTCCATTCTGCAATGCGTCGCGACTTTACGATCTTGCCAACAGGAATGAGCACACGAAAACCGTCAGATTGACAGCTCCACGACAGACAGACAGACAGACAGACAGACAGACAGCCAGACAGACAGACAGACACTTCAAAATATTTTCTATATTTTGAAGGAACTATCTTAGACATTTCTACGAGCTTATCGAGATTGTTTGTACGTAATCATTATGAGAATAATAATAATTGTGCAAGGCTAAGGTCTAACGTTTGTCGCCTGCATCAATATTTTTTTTAAAAAAATATTCTTTCGTAATCTATTAGAAAGAGATGAACGAAGAAGGATAGATAGATAGATAGATAGAGTAGAGGGGAAGAAAAAAAAAGAAAAAAGAAAAAAGGACAGGAAACGAGAGGAGGTACCATCCTCGTTCGTTGTTACTTGATGAAATTATATAGCACTCGATGATAAAACTATATACTTCACTATGACTATATAAATGATAGATAGAAGAGGCTAAACAAAGATGATCGAATGATAAATAATAAAATGAAGAGAGGTTATCGAATAAAGAGAAATGATAGAGAAAGAAGAAGAGAGCAGTCGAAATTACGATCCTACCTTATCTCACCCTCTCTCACCCTCTCTCTCTCTCTCTCCACTCCCACCCATCCTCTCTCTCTCTCTCTCTCTCTCTCTCTCTCTATTACAGAACCGATCGAAGCTCCTCTTTAACAATACTGTTTTACACTATCGACATATTTTCTTCTTTCTTTCTCTCTCTCTCTCTCTCTTTGTCTAATATTTATCCCCGTCTTCTCTAATTTGAGAACGTTCACTCAGTCTATCTCTATATATTTTTCTATCATACTCATATACAGCGACGATTCTCAACTGGCGGACGTACGTATTTACTTACTTACTTACTTACGTACTTACTTACTTAGTTACTTAGTTACTTAGTTACGTACGTGTACGTTATACGTAAATAACTGAGTAACTACCTGAACGAAGTAAGAGAATAAGTTTCTAAGCTCGACAGAAATGAAACGACCAGAAAACGACGATGACGAACAACGAATAACGAACTACAAAAACGAAAACGACAACAACGACAACAAAGACGAATAAACCGATCAGACGTGTATAAACGTACGAACGACCGAACGAAAACGACGAGAATTAAATTACGTGTATCTTTTCTTTAATCATTATTCTTATTAATATTAATAATTTCGTAAAAATATATACATATATCCTTTCTCTTTCTCTCTCTCTCTCTCTTTCTTTTCGTATACGCTCTCTCTCTAACTATCTATCTATCTATCTATCTATCTATCTATCTATCTATCTTTCTTTTAATGGCACAAACCTTGTCACCCATGGCTGCGGCGAGCGGTGTGTTCGATGAGAATAGAAGGTTAACAGCGCGACTTCGAGTGGACCAGAGACTGACTGGCGTTTCGTGTCGTCGAGGACCGCCGGCATCATCGACCCGTCCTCCCCACCACCACACCCCTACCCCACCGTCGAAGAACGCGACGAACGGAGAGCCGCCGCCGTTGCGCGCGAGCGTTGCGCGCGCCACCTCTCCTCTCTCTCACTCTTTCTCTCTATCCACCTCTATCACTATCTCACTCTTTCGAAAGAGAACCAACCTTCTTCCCCCTCTCCGTTCGCTAGCCCCCCCACTACTCCTCCGGTCCACCTTACCAAGAACCTCAGCGAGTTTGCCTCGCGACGTTCGCAGCGCCACCATGCTGCGCGACGGCAATTTTCTCGCGACGTCCGTCCATCCGTCCATCCGTCCGTCCGCCATCCCCACTCCACCACTCCTTTCTCCTCCTCTCCGCCTATCAAGCAAGCCCCGACTCATCCCCTCTCCCTTCTCATTCTACCATTACTCCTACTCCTACTACTACTCCTACTCCTACTCCTACTCCTACTCCTACTCCACCTCCTTCTCCTTCTCTTCCTCACCTATCCTCTCTCCCCACTCCACTCCGCTCTCCTCTACTCTACTCTACTCCATCGACTATCCCCTCTCCTCCGCTCTTTCAGCCCCCGCCGTTCATCTCCTCTAACATAAGCGAGCGATACTACTTCGTGCTACCCGGCAGCGCCACCGCCCAAACGAGCGAGGCCGATGTGCATCATCCCCACCTAAAGGTGTACCCGTCTCGAAGCCCAGAACCCCCGTAAACTCTGGAACGTACCCGCACCACCCCTTCTTTCTTTCTTTCTTTCTTTCTTTCTTTCTTTTCTTCCTTCCTTCCTTCCTTTCTTTCTTTCTTCTCTTTCTTCTCTTTCCTTCTCTTCTTTTCTTCCTTCCTTCCTTCCTTTCTTTCTTTTCTTCTTTTCTTCCTTCATTCTTTCTCTCTTTCTCCTCAGTCTCGATCTGTCTGTCTATCTATCTCTCTTTCTCTCTCTCTCTCTTTCTCTTTCCACGTAACGCGCCCCCGAAACGCTACGTCAAACGCGCAAGCTCCCTAGAAAGCACGAAACGCCAGTGATTCTCCGATTCTCGTCCCATCGTCAACATGTTTTAGCTCAACGTACTTCTGTCACACTCTGTTCCCTTTTCAACATACTTTCTTTTTCCTTTTTATATATTTTATCGATCCTAATCCAAGTCTAGTCCTTCTTTCTAGTCTAATCGAGAAAAAGTATTACGTGCTCTATTTTACGAACTCTTTATATTACCATGATAAATGCTATTCAAAAATACTGTTTCTTGTATGACGTATAAGAGTGTATAGAATAATTGAAGTGTAATATATATACTTGTGTGTGTTATATTACATGTTACATATTACATTACGTGCATATGTACACACACATTCATACACCCATATATATGTATATGTATATATATATATATATATATATATATATATATATATATATATGTAAGTTAATATCCAGTATTTTAATCAAAGCTAACGTCATAAAGTGATAGTTGAGAACCACTGCGGCACGATCTGTGCTACTGGGCTACGCGCCACACGGCGCTTTGGCCGACCGACCGACCGACTCTACTCAACCCACTCGTCACACACACACACATACACCTAAAGAACATATACACACAGATACACAACATACATACACATAAAAAGAGAGATAGGTGCAAGTTCCTATCATACATACATATATATGTAAACGGATGAAAGAGAGAAAGAGAGATGAGAACACACGCAGTGCTATCTCTTATAACTGTCGTTCCCTATCCTGCCACGTTAGGAACCCTCTTTTCATCCCCCTTTCTTTTTTTTTATTCTTCAAAAGAAAGAAAGAAAAAGAGAGTGAGAGTGAGCAAGAGAGAGATAGACAGAGAGAGAGAGAGAGATAGACAGAGAGAGAGAGAGAGAGAGAAAGAGAGAGAGATACTTGAATGTAGGGTAGAAGCTCTCCCGTGCAATCCTTTTTTACTTCGTAGTTACTTTTATACCATCGAATGGTTCGTTCCATGGACCATAAGAAGATGTCCTACGATTCAACGACGAGATTACTTTTTCCACAATTTTTTTCTCTTTTTTTTTTACCTTGCGAAAGGTTTCGAGAGAGCTATATAAAGAGAGACAGAGAGTGAAGGGGAGAGGACAGGAGTGGAATCTTGCGAGCCCTCTCGCGAGTACAACGTAACGTACTCGATGTCGATCGATTCGCGAGAGTACGTAGATACCTACAATTCGGCGTACTAGCTCTGCTAGCTCTGCTACTATTACTATGTGCTACTATTACTCTAGCTACTATCCCGCTGGGCTACAGCTGCTGCTACTATTGCTGCTGTAGGAGCAAGCAACTTTTTCCAACAATTGAAAATGGAGATGTAAATGGAGATTCTAAGTAGTTTCTCGTGTTTCATAATTTGTCCTGATTCTTCACTCGTCGAAGTAACAGAGAACGATGTATTAATCAATATGTATGTATGTATGTCATATATCTATTAAAATTTTACACGAGTCAGGCATATCTTGATCCATCGTGAATTATTTTAGGAAAGCTCGATTCGAGAAAAAAAAATTACAAAATAGAAAAGATAAGAATCAAGATAGAGTACAAAATTATGGGATAATGTTTAGAATTTAAACGACGCATACGTATACACACATATACGTACATATTTTTTTTTTTTATACAGAAATAGGACTAATTTTCGTATAGAAAGAAAGACTAATTTCTACTTGTAGTTTTGAGTGAAGTAGAAAACGCGTTAAGAACGAATGAGAACAACGAGGACGACGGTGACAACCGTAGTTAAGTACTAGTATTATTTAGTAATAGTAGTGGTAATAGTTGAAGTTAAATTATTAGGCTAGTCTATACAAGTATAACACTTTAATACTTCGAGTCGTGCCATTTTGAAGGGATTTTTCCTTAATTATATTTCTCTTTCGTTGTCGTTTATCGTTACCTTGTTCCTTATATGTGACCAAACATATATACGATAAGAGGAAATAATTATTAACGTTTAAATACCAACATAGATATGTATTTTCTTTGAAATAGAAAGAACGTTAATAGTCGTGATAAAAAAAAAATATAGTAACCATGGTACTTGCGTAACAATATCGATCAATCGATATACGTTCGAGAACCAATCGAAAAGGGAAAAAAAAATAACGAATGATTGTACATGAATGGAGAATTAGGTGAAAGAAAAAATTCAATATCTCTATCTCTCTTTCGAGCATAAATTTATGTATATACGTTGCACAGATATACGACAAAGACAGAAATATGTTTTTCTTTCTTTTTTCGTTTTTACTGAATTCATTTGAAAACCAACAAATGGATCTATCATAGTTACAACATTAATTAATAATACCTACTAAACTTATAGTTTTAAGTTTTGCTCCATATTTGATCTAAAACGAACAAGCTGAGAATCGATATTCAAACAAAACATTTTTCTTTAACATTTCGTTTGACGAAGTTAACGTCAACAAATATCGTATCATAATTCCATTAAATAAACATCATTGATATATATATATATATTATATATATATATATATATATATATATATATATATATATATATAAACACTAACAATGAAAATCTATCTTGTGTAACTCTGAAATTAAAGGTTTGCAGATCGATATTGATATAGTATCTACTGTTTATTTCTTTTGCACATGAGAAATCTATTTCGAGAAATTTTTTGATACTATTCTTTTTCTTTTTCGTTACAACCTGTATACCAGGAAGACAGTGTATAATATATATATATATAAATGATAATAATAAAAAGAGAGAGAAAGAAAAAGGAAAGAAAAATCGAAGAGTAGATATATAACACAAGGAAGCATATGGCTCCTTACCAAAATTTGCTATTATTAATAGCCCATGAACGATGACGAAGATAAGCAAAAAATAGAAGAGAAAGAGAGAGAGAGAGAGAGAGAGAGAGAAAGAGAGAGAGAAAGAGAGAGAATATCCAGTCAAAAAGATGATCTCTTTGTCGTCTATGGTAAGTACGTCAATGAAATTCTTAAGATGACGAGCCGACAATGTTTTCGTCTAAGAAACAAGGTCATAATCATAGACGAAAACAATCCAATGTGTAGTCTCGTTAAAGAAATTGACACTTTTCATTATTGTTATCGTTATCGTTATCGTTATCGTTATTGTTGTCGTTGTCTTTGTTAGTGTTATTATAATAGTCATGTTTTTATCTCAACGAGATTGGCAGCCTTTGACAAATATCTCTTCGCGAGGAAATTTACGATTATCTTTTTTTTTCATTTTCTTTTTTTTCTTTTTTTTTTTTTACTTTGTTTGGAACGTATAAAACGAAATTCCGATGGAGAAGAGGACGCTGTTGATTCCATCTTTTTTTTTTCATTTTTTTTAAGCGATGAAATAATGAGGATTAAATCATTCGAGGAAAATCGATAAGTACTTTTAGAAACGTAATCGAGAACACTTCGATATTAATTCACGAGCTCTTTATAATTCTACCTTTGTATTCTCTCTCTCTCTCTCTCTTTTTCTGTCGTTTTCTCTCTTTCTTTCTATCTATCTTTCTTGCTTGCTTGCTTTCTCTCTTTTTTCCTCGACATCTTCAAAAATCGATCAACTAGTAAATAAATCGGGCAAACAAGTTGCGCCCGAGGGAAGATAAATGCCATAGGGTTCGTAAACCGACTCGAACTCTCAATTTCCATTACTAAAACCCTTTTCCGCTGTTCGATCCATCCATAATTCCGTCGTTCCCTTGCGAAAGCCACTTTCTCGTGCAGTTTGTCTTACCATCTACCGTTGAATTTATCCGAACCATCGAACAAACTCGATATATACATACATATGTGTAAGATAATATGTGTATGCCTACAGGATAGGCCAAACATTTTCACGATTTAAAAATACTATATCATTCTTTTCTTACGATTTTTTCTTTTTTCTTTTATTTTTGTTCTTGTTTTTTTTTTTTTGAGAGAGAGAGAGAGACTAATGTTCATTTTCCAAATTACAAAATTAATATATTTTTTTTAATAATACGAACGAAAGAAAATGTAAGAAAGTATGTACGTCTAACATCGAACGATTTGAAATCGAAACGAATGAAGATATCACGTGCGTTCTAATCTACGATCTGCGTAGACCAAAAAAGAAAAAATAGAAAAGGAAAAAGAACGGGAATAATAAGGAAGAGGGAAAAGAGAAGAAAAGAATAGAAAGAGAATAGAAAAATGAGACATATCGTTAGATTCTATAGTTTCGCGTTAGAACAATACAGTTATAAAATATTAACGATAACGATAAATCTTCGAATGGAAAATAAAACTAGAGAACTATATCTATTGAGAAAAGAATATCACGCGTAAACAAGTGGGATAAGAATAGGAATACGAATAAGGATAAAAATAAGAGGAGCAGAAAAAAAAACGTTTAAAGAAGAGTACAAAAATCATTTGTGAAAGAAAAAAGAGAAGGGAAGAGATCACGTTTAAGAGAAAAGAAGAAGGAAAGGAAGAAGAGCAAAAAAATCATATTTCAAGGAGAAAGAAAAAGAAGAATAAACAAAAAATCACGTTTAAAAGAAAAGAAGAAGGAGGAGGAAGAGGAGAGCGAAGGATCATATTTAAAAGAAAAAGAAGAAGGAGAAGGAAGAGGAAGAAGAGAGAAAAAAATTATGTATAAAAGAAAAACAAAAAGGAGAAGAGAAAGAAAACGAAGAAGAGGAAAAAAATTATGTTTAAAGGAAAAAGAAGAAGAAGAAGAAGAAGAAGAAGAAGAAAAAAATTATGTTTAAAGGAAAAAGAAAGAGAAGAAGAATAAAAAAAAATAGGAGAGATACAGACAGACGGATAGAGAGGGACAGACTGAGAGCTACAGCGAAAGAGAGAGAGAGAAAAAGAGAGAGAGAGAGAGAGAGAGAGAGTGAGAGAGAGAGAGAGAGAAGAAAAGAGTAGGGATGCTGGGGTCCAGCGACGGTGTTCATCGAGCGAACGATTCGCACTGACGCGAGTTATGCAATCGCGTCGGCTGGCCTTGCGCCAATCTTGCGTATCACTCGAACTCGTCCCACAGAGAAGAAGGAGAGAGAAGAGGAAAGAGACTGACCGATAGATAGATAGATAGATAGATAGATAGATAGATAGATAGATAGATAGATAGATAGATAGATAGATAGAAAGAGAGAGAGAGATAGAGAGATAGATAGATAGAAAGAAAGAAAAAGAAAGAAAAGAAACTGACCGATAAAAAGAGAAAGAAAGAGAGAGAGAGAGAGAGAGAGAGAAAGAGAGATAAATAAACGAAGAGAAGATAATACGAAGTAAGAAAAGAAAAGGAAAGAGATAGAGATCAGAGAAAGGAGGAGAGGAAGATGGATAGATAAATGGAGAAGGGGAAGGTGTCGATCATAGACACGTTCTGCGTGTAACGCATGTTACGAAACGCGTGTATCGTTAGAAACGCGTACGAATCGTACGTGTATCTATTTTTCCGTCTATGTGTTTGCTCGTTTTATCTATATGTGTGTATCTATTACTACTACTATTACTGTTACTGTTACTATTCCTATTACTACTACTATGTGGGAATGAAACAAGGCATACCGAGTATCGCTAATCATTTCGCTTTCCGCGTTCAATGACGAATGCAAGAGACAAATAAGAATGGATATTACTAATATTATTATTGTTATTATTGTTATTATTGTTATTGTTATTGTTATTGTTATTGTTATTGTTATTGTTATTGTTATTGTTATTGTTATTGTTATTGTTATTATGTGTGGGTTAAGTATTATTCGAACGAAATTAATCTGGATAATGTCAACTGTTGCAGTATTATTATATGTTGATATATTTATATTTATATGTATTTGTATATTTGTTATTATATATTTATTCTTTTTTTTATATATACATATATATATATATATATATATATATATATATATATATATATATATATATAACAAATTGTGTATATAAAAATATATATATATATATCGAAAGAAATAAAGAAAAGAGGGAGAGAGATTTAGATGATGATTAAGCGCATATATCGTTCGTTAAAAATTTAATGATCGTGCGAAGATCTATTGAATCGTTTTCATCATTCTTTAAAGTAAATACAAACGAAATGACAAAGAGAGAGAAAGAGAGAAAAATTTTTCAGACAAAAGTCTCTCTCTCTCTCTGTTTCTCTCGTTATTCGTATCTATTCCACGTGATGAAAGATAGTCGAGTGCAACCAAAGATGATAACGATGATTAACCATGATTAGATGTTAACGACGATTTCCTTCCTTGCGTTAAAAAAAAAAGAGAGAGAGAGAGAGAGAAAGAAAGATATATAAAAAAAAGAAAAAAAAAGGAGAGAAATAAATAAAGAAAAAAATAAAAAGAAAAATATAAGAAATAATGAGAAGCATAATTCTCTCACGTGTATACTCAAACACTTATGACTTAGATCACTCTAGAACTTCGTAATCCTATACGGACTTTTTATTAAAAATTGTTTTCTTTTTTTATTTATTTTTTTTTTTTTTACACAGATCGATTATGTTACTTATCATAGTTAGGATATATGTATCTCGATACAAATGTACTTGACTATGATCGTTGAATTACTTTTGCTTGCCTTGCTTGAAACGTCGATGATACTTGTCTTTAGAATTTCAAATAACATATATACATATATACATACTTTTATATATACATATACATATACATATACATATACATATACATATACATATACATATACATATACATATACATACATCCATACATACATACAGTCATACGTATATTTGTACATACACATATATACATAGATAAGTAGATATATAAACAGATGGATAGATGAATGGATAGATAAATAGATAGATAGATACTAGTAAGAATTTTTTTTTCTTACTCTTGCAAGTCGATTCTCTCTCTCTTTCTCGATTAATCCACGTGACGATCAAGGCATAGCGATCTTGAAAAGTTGACGACTCGCATACTTGAACTCTATGCAAGAGCAAAGAGCGAATAGAGAAGTGAAGTGAAGAGAAGAGAAGAGAAGACAAGAAAAGAGAAGTAAAGAGAAGAAAGAGACAGAGACATCACAGTAATGATCCAACTTGTGCGTGGTACAACACTATGAACGAATAGGGTACATTTGTAAATATACGTATACGTTTACACGCATGTGTATGTGTGTGTGTGTGTGTATGCGTTTATGCACTCGCAAGAATTTTCGCAGTGTTCGCAATCTTTCTGGTACGTGGCCGTACCACGATGAGAGATCTCGTCACGTGTGAGAGATGCACCGGAAGTGAAACTGTGCATAGCCGCCATCGTCCACGTGAAACAATTACTTGTTTCGTTTTAATAATTATATTTAATTATTAAGTTAATAATTTTGCGAGCATGCGTGCATACGCGTATGTGTACGCGTATAAGAAAAATAATTATAATTATCTTGTTATCTTAATAATTATATTCAATTATTAACTTGATCATAATAATATAGAAAAATAATAACAAACTTTACCTTTACGTTTTAAAGTAATATACAAGAGTGTAATGTTCTGTTTATTTATGCGAGTGTACGGGTGTATTTTTTTTTCTTTTTTTAAGAAAATATTTGTATTAGTTCTAATTAAATTTTAGAATCTAATTTTAACTTTCTCGTCATTTTCATTTTGATAATTATATTTAATAATTAACTTGATAATTATATATATATATATATATATATAGTAATAATAATTAACATTATCTCTTCATCTTAAATAATACATCATATGCAATCTTATGTATATGCGTGTATGTGTTTATATGTTTACGTATTATAAAATACCCGTATCAGTTTTAATTAAATTTTAGAATCCAATTTGAAGTTCCCGATCATTTTCGTCTGAATAATTATATTTAATAACTAACTTAATAATTAAATAAATATAGGAATAATAATTAACAATATCTTTTCATCTTAAATAATATATCATATATATATAATATATATATATATGTACGTCTATTTGTGTCATAAAATAGCCGCCATTAATTGCAACGAGATAACAGAAAAATACTTAGAAATTCTTTTATAATTCTAATATCCTTACCAATAACGTCAAAGCAAATGAATAAATACTGACGTTTCCTCATCTATCAATTTTGACTTTTAGTAACGTTTAGTTACATAAGACAGTTCGATTAAACGACGCTAATGAAAATATAAATACCGAACGTCGTATGGGTATTCTAGGTGTAAACTACTCTTCCATTAAATTCGTAAGAGAGCAAAGAGACGAGGTAAATTGATTTAAGATGCAAAACTCGATAGCCGTTATATCGTTATGACTTGACGGCTGTTCGAAGAAAACGTAAACGACGATAAAGTATCGTCGAGTGGATTGCAAATAATCTGTCAGTCATAAATTCTCAGAATAATTCGCTATAATAGATATATAGAATAATACGTAAAAAGCCAGAAAAAGAAAAGAAAATCAAAGAAAAGAAAAGAAAAAAAAACGAAAAGAATTTTCTTAACGAGTTCATTATCAATAAAGTTGGCCAATTAAATTAATCACATTCGTCGTCGTCGGAGATTTGAAACGTGTCCTTGACGATGCAATTAGCAAAAAAAAAAGAAGAAAAAAACAATTCGACAAAAGTAGGTCGATTATTCGGAACAAACGATGAACGTACTAAATCGAAACACATTTACGATGTGAACGAACGTTTATGACGCACAAATGCGGCTTAACACGTATACGAGAATCTATACGTACACGTACACACACACACACGTATACTCTTACGCTTACGTGCGCGTAAACTAGCCACTCAGAATTATCGTGTACGTAATTATTGGCCAGTAGATATGCAACACAACGATGTATGTGTCCTATAATCGTGCTATTATCGACGTTACAATACCGGTTTATCGTTGCAAATTACCAACTGGACGAGCCGATACGCTCGATGGAGATTCTCAAAAGCTGCATTTGATCCTTCATCATCATCATCATCATCATCATCATCATCATCATCATCATCATCATCATCATCATCATCATCATCATCATCATCATCATCGTCGTCGTCGTCGTCGTCAAGGATTACGACTAATTTTTTCTTCTTATTTTTCTTGTCATTTCGATAATCAAACCTACTCCAATCTCATGCAATTTTTTTGTATTGAAAAAATTATATTTACGTGCATACATACGTGTGTGTGTGTGTGTGTGTGTGGATATGTATATGTAAAGTAACTCACGAGGAAAGCGTGGGCTATAAACGGAACTCCTGTGCGTTCGGAAGTCATGAATCATTTAATGACTCACGACGCATGATTCATTACGGGAGCAATTATAATTTACTTTTCGGAGCTTACCATTTATTTAAACGAGTTCGTTCGCACGAGAAATGAAGCTGAAGAAAAGGAAGCTGCCGTTTAGTCTTCGACACTTTTCTACGTACACGCATACACACAAACAAACACACACAAATACACACGATGATTTTAAAAAATTTCTTTGATTACGCCAAAAGTATGTAGATTTAGTTTTAAAAAACTAATTATTCTCTTTCGAGATTTCTTAAGTTCATTTTATTTATTTATTTTTTATCTTTTTTTCTCTCTCTTTTTTTTTTTTTTTTAGATCATAGAACTACAAGCCTAATATATAAACCATAGAATTCTAGAAAAATATTAATCCATTTCTATTTAACTTGGCGTGTAATAATATCTGCAATTTCCAACATACATATATCATACATATACACATACTTATATACACGTATAGATATATACATGTACATAAGTATATCGATTTCTTTATTAATCTTTTTACGTGCTCTAACAATATACGTATATATACATGTGTGTTTGTGTGTGTGTATCTTCATCGTATTACAAAATTGTAACATACAAATAAATATTATATGAATGATTTTAAAAATCGATTACTCCTTTTCGAGACTATATTCAAATGAATTTCATCTTTTTCTCTTATCTTTTCTTTCTTTTTTTATTTCTATATTTATTTTTATATCGCGAAACTACAAGCCTGACTTGTGAAACTGTAAGCCCGACTATAAGCTGTAATAAAAGTCTCGAAAAGGATTAATCGATATTTAAAATGTAAGTACTTGTTGTCCTACTTAGAAAGACTTTTGGTTCATACATATGTGCAATAATAATATCTACAATTTTCTATATACATATATACATACATACATACCTATATAAACACATACATAAGTATATCGATTACTTTATCCATCTTTTACGTATTTTAACACCTACATATACACGTACGTATATTCCTCCTATTACAACAACTCGTGACGGAATTATAATTTATAAATAAATCTTACGAATTCGGTTCAAAAGCGCGACATACCTACGTCAATTCGAATGATGTCAAATTTGACGCATTCAATCATTACCATTACGAGTAACGAAAGACAGAAAAAGATAAGTAGAGCAACGGAGAAAGAAAAAGAGAGAGAAAGAGAGAGAAAGAGAAGGTGTATAAAATATATAATAAATTTTTCATTCATAGGGACAAACACGCGATTAAATAAAGAATGAGGTATCGTATAAATGATATGTAAGAAAACGTAAGTGCGCGCGCATAAGATAGATGAAAAGAAAAAGAGAGAAAGAGAAAGAGAGAGAGAGAGAGAGAGAGAGAGAGAGAGAATCTCAAAGTCGTTGAATGCTAAAATTAGAAGACACATGGTAGCAGCAGTCGTTTTGTTGTACCATTAAAGGTAAGTAGGCGTTGGTTGTGTAAAGGTCATGTGACCGAACGACCGTCAATGATAATTTTATGCGTCAATGATAATTTTTTCCTTTTTGTAGCAAACAATACTTAAATAATTCCAGTATCTTCTTAAACTTCTCAATGACCGACTAAGTTATTCTTTTCTCGTTTCTTTCTTTTTCTTTTTCTTCTTCTTCTTCTTTTTTTTGTTTTCTTTTTTTTTTGGAATTCATCACAGGGCGAACTCCAATTCCTTTTTAAATTCGAGTTCTATCGACGATGAGAAAAAAATAAAAAAAAAAGGAGAAGATGTATATATATATATTATTGTTGAATGAAAAAAATGTATATACATAGTACTACCAAATAAAAAGATATATATATTCTACTGTTGAATTGAAAAATATATATATATAAACGTATTACTATTAAATAAAAAATATATATACATACTATTATTAAATAAAAAAATATATATTACTACTATTGAATGAAGAAGATATATATATACATACTACTATTAAATAAATATATATATATATATATTATTACTATTGAATGAGAATCGATTACGTTGAGAGTAAGAAAAACAAAGAAAAAAAAAAGAAAGAAAGAAGAAAAAAAAAATAATACTTGATATAAAATAAAAGTTCTTACCAATGTAGTAGAGTAAAGAAATACAACGGCTAGGTAATTAAGTCAATGACCATTAATAAAACAAATCCAAAGGTGAGCTTAGCTAATCGAGTTTTTACCGAGGAAATATCGCGCACGAATTTTCTACGTTCGCGTAGAAATGAAGTTATAAACTACTGGTAGGTAAACCAGGGGTGAAGAGGGGTGAATCAGAGGTTTGTACGATAGGGAAGGAGAGAGTGCAGAAAACTTTCGGTCATTAAAATATAAACGACTGACTTCTGGTTCTCGCCAGTTCGCACTTCTCCGCGAAATCGCTACTTTTATTAAGGAAACTGTTATTTAAAAAAAAAAAAAACGGGTGAGACGAGTGAAACGAAATGAAATAAAAAAGAAAAAAAAAGACAGAGAGGAAAGAAGAAGAAGAAGAAGAAGAAGAAGAAGGATTAGAAGAAAGAACGAAAAACAAAAAATCTGAATACGAACGTAAAATAATAAAGAGTCGTTCGTCGACTCGTAAAACGGGATCTCGTATGGGTAAAAAATAAAATAAAAAGGTAATTGCAAAAGACTCTTTCGCAAGAAACTCTTTTCTCGATATTTTCAGTCTGAATCCAATTCTTTCGATTCGATTTTGGAATTTACGAATATAGAATGAAGGACGAAGTGAATTTTGAGATAAATTATTTCATAGGTGTATGTGTCTCTACGATGTGATCGATCGATGCATGTTCTTACGAATAAAAAAAAATGAATTTCGTGATGAATCATACGTTCGTCGAGTGTTACTCGACACGAGTCTACGGAGTGATTAAAATCGATGCAATGTTTATAGAAGTAACACGGAAACTTTGGTGTCAATGATCTGTCGAGTGTGACTCGACAAAAAAAGAAAACGAACATATATACATACATCATATATATACATACATATATATATATATATAATAATACATATACACTACATATATATACATATATATATATACTACAAATATATATATATATATGTATGTGTGATGTTACTACATTCGAGGAAATTAATGTCGAGTATGAGTCGACTAAGTCACGTAAAAAACTTTTTACACGCGAGGATATACGCGTATGTTCACTGACGAGTATTATACACGTGCAAGCGCGTAGGAGTACGCACGGAGTAAACTGGTAGCACGTGGTGAAGAGCCGTCGTATCAAACAGAGATACGTAGAGAGAAAAAGAGAAAGAGAAAAAGAGAAAGAGAGAGAAAGAGAGAGAAAGAAAGAGAGGTAAATGCACGTAACCGTTGTAAGGAGAAGCATTTCTGGTGAATCACAATGTTGTTACCGGATCACTCTGGTTTCGTCAGCCCATTCACCAATCCACAATTTATACCGGTTCGAGCCAGTAAATCGACGACAGACAGTCTTATGCGAGTTGATTAGCAGCTACCGGTTTCTCGTGTACCTGAACGTCAATACGATAGAAAGAGATAGATATAGAGATAAAGAAAGAAAGAGAGAGAGAAAGAGAGAGAGGAAGATATATATACAGTTTGTTGCAAAAGTAGCCAACAACATCTCTGCTCGAGAATTTAACGTTTGGCAAAGGTCCGCCATTTCTATACCATTATATTTCCTTATTTTCAATTCTTATTAATCGATCTTTATGATTTCATTATAAAAATAATCAATTCAAATAATTAGCAAGAGATATTGTCGATTATGAAAATCGCGTATCGTAGATACGAAAAATTCAATTTACATTATTTCTTATAAATGTATCTTCGAATCTATTAAACGATTCAGATAAAACAATTAGTATATGGTAAGAAGAAACACTGATGTGTACGAGAGATCAAACCGATAGTACCCTCCCTTCTTTCTTCAACCCCTTCTCCATCTCTCTCTCTCTCTCTCTCTCTCTCTCTCTCTCTATCTGTTTCTCTAGTCCTGCCATTCATTCAGTAGTAACAATAAATGTTGTCTCGCGTATCGTAGCCAGTTCTAACCGGAAAAACGGCGACTGGCAGTCTCGTGCGACTCGATAGCGTCGCCCAAGCTTCAGATTGGATACTCTGGCGTCTACGAACTACTTACTTACTTACTTACTTACTTACTTAGTTACTTACTTCCTTACTTGCTTGCTTGTTTCATTCTTGACACCTCAATTTCAAGCTTGCGTACGTTCTTAGTAAACGAATTACTTTTAATGTTCTAATGTCTCTTTTGTTAAAGATTTTTTCTCATTGACCCTAACGAATCCTCGAGACCCCAATTTTTAATTTATGGAACTTATTAATCTTTGTTTTTATCCTAGATCGTTGCACATCGTCATGCTGCATATTCCTGCATCGTCTTTCGCTATTTCTAATTTTTTTTTTTTAATTTGTTTTTTATGTTCTTTTTGTTCATACCTTTTCAACTTTACCGATATGTAATGTTAATGTCAATAATGTAGTGTCTGTGATAGAGTCAATAATGAATACGATTCGAGAATGATAATAAAATGATTTCTATTGTATGTACGTGTGATTTATATATATATACGTGTGATGTGTGATAATGATTTCCTTTTTTTCTTTTTTTAGAAGGATCCTTTTTGTTTCTTCTTTTAAGAAAACAAAATTTAATCGATTATCGTGATGAACCCTAGTCGTAGTAAAGAAAAAAGAAAAAAGAAAAAAAAATAATTAACAATGAAACATGAAAGAAACGAAAAGCGAAAGAAAATAAATTTTTCTTTCTTTCTCTCTCTCTCTCTCTATATATATATATATTTTTTTCTTTTTTCTTTTTTCTAAACTCAACGTCTTATATCTGTTCGACCTAAAAACTGATGTTTCGTAAATAAAACGAATTTAACTTGGAAAGCTTGCAACGGGATTACCAGTTACACTGTGTGTCTATGAAAAGCCAGTCGTTCGCCTGCCTCCGTTTCAACTTTTTCAATGAGTAAAGAGAACGCGTTTGCGAACGATGGACGCTTGGATAGATACATAGAAATCTCGTTTCTTCTTTTTTTTTTGTTTACTTTTCTTTCTCTCGTTTTTCTTCTCGAGATCGCCGTTTCAAACCTTTTTCTTTTCTTTCCTTTCCTTTTTTACTTTACGCTTTAACTTTTTTCACTCTACGTTTTACTGTAAGCACGAAGGTTTGCTGTATCAAAGGCTATAATAGTAGTAACAGGATGGGCTTGGTGAGCCCTTCAAAGAGTACAGTAGTTATTATGATTGAACTCTTTCGTTTAAATCGTAAATAAATTAGTAAGAAGAGAAAGAAGGATAAAAAAAAAAAAGAAATAAACGTCGCGAACGTTGGCTCTTAGAAAATTGAGTTAAGTTAGATCGGTCTAAAAAGAGAGAAAAAAGAAAAGAAATAACGTAATTATTATAATCGATCATTAATATGATTAATAATGATATGATTGAATCAATAATTACGTTAATTAATAATTGTACATAATAACAATAACACGTAATTATATAATTAATAATTCTATTATAATATTAAATATTAATTTACGTCAGAAATTTCCTTGATAGAATTTCGATTGATTCACTTCCAAGTTCTCGAATCCGTAGACCGAACCAAAAAAAAAAAAAAAAAAGAAAGAAAAAGAAAAGAAAAATTAATTTCGACGAGCGAATCTTACTTAATAATTCATCTCAAAGATTTTTAAATTACGAACAATGAAACATCTCAAATGAAATTCATCGTACCGAAGAAGCATCGTGTCGATAAAATTCAGAAGAAAAAAAAAATAGAGAAAAAGAAGAAAGAAAAGAAGAAACGTGTGTCAGTGCAACGAAACGAAATGGTTCTTATCGAAAAAAACACTCTTCGAAAAATATCGTTCAAACATAAAAAAAAAAAAAAGAATGCAAAACTCGAACATCGAATCGAATATTCGAATAATAAATTGATGTCGAGTCGTGCTCGACAAAATCATTTACATAAATATTATCGTCTTACACGAGTCATCGATGACTGATCGTCTCGCACGTCGTATAAAAAATTCACATATCGAATAAAACTCGAGCAATCGATTCTATTCCCTTTCGTTATTATCCTCCCATTCATATTTCTAAACTCGTACTCGTTGAGATTGATCCTTCGACGATAGAAAACGAACCAACGAGCGAGCTCGTCGCATAGACATACTTTTTATTTTTTCCTTCTGGTTTATTTAAGTATTACGTATAACAACGCGATGGAAAATTAGAAGAGAGAGAGAGAGAGAGAAAAAGAGAGAGAGAGAGAGAGAGAGAACGGTGTCTTCTACTTTGACAAAGAATAGGATGCTGACGACATCAAGGGGAAAGGAAGGTAGTATATACGTTCTCTCGAGAGTTAACGCGAGAATGGACGCAACCAGGACGATCGATCTGGAGGAACTGTACCGGGGGTCTTATCGCGACTCAGCAAACTGCTTCCCGATAACAGCTCCGTTCGTTTGGAAAACCAATGACCCTAATCACCCTCCTCTCCTATCGATATATGTAGTACGCGAATACTATACGATGAGAGTTCGATTTTCACAAAGATTTATCTGACATCGAAATATAAAGTCAGTGAATCCATTGTTAGTAATTCCGATCTTTCAAACGGACTAGTTAGCATTTTATTAAATTTTTGATTTTAGAGATGATCGAGAGATAAAATAAGAAGAATGAGAAGAGAGAGAGAGAGAGAGAGAGAAAGAGAGATTGGTTAAAAAGAGACGTGTATAACGTACACACGAAGAAAAACACAGAGATATGAAGTTACGCATTCCGCGTGCTCGCTCGTGTCTATGGTGACCGTGACTGTATCTGCGTCGGAGGAAGAGACACATTATACTTAATCTACCTCTGGCTCCGCTCTGCTCCGCTCGTACTCCTACTTCGTGTTTCGCGAGCGTGATGCGAAAGAGAACCGGAGGGATGAAGGGAGGTAAAGAGAGAGAGAGAGAGAGAGAGAGTATAAAGCAGATCGGAGCCAGTGACTCATTCCTACCGCGTTCAAAACACTTTTACGCCCGGTATATATGTACGTATGTATGTGTAGTATTGTATGTAATGTTACCGCTTTACGTGCCCACATATCGCGTTTATAAACTCGAAGAAGAGAGACAAGTGCATATTGCGAGAGACAAGGAAAAAAGAAAAAAAAGAGTAGGAGAGACAAAAAAAAGAAAAGAACGACAGATATACGATTTACGTTTATGGTATTTTAATGACTTAGCTGATAACTTTGTGTACGTAAGAATGAGAGAAATTAATGATATCTCCTAATCTCTTTATCTTAATTTTTGTTTTCTTATTTCGCTAAGACGATGACGTAGAGACGGAAAAAGACAGAGAAAGAGCTAGACTAACAGACAGACAGATAGAGAGATAGAAAGAGAGGGATTACAATTTGCGATATAGATAAAACATGTCGTAAAAGAAGAAAAGAGAGAAAAGAAAAGAGAAAAATATTACTTCGATATGTAAATTCACGATGAAAATCCAAACTGAAATTAAAATGATCGATATATTTTATGAAATATATAATATATAATAAATATATTTGATAAATGTGTATTATATATTACTGAAATTATTTATATCGATATGTATATTTTAATATATTATGTATATGTATGTATGTATATATGTATAAAGATGAGCGTACACGCAACCACTTTAATTTTACTTTGAATTTTAATCGTGAAATCAACATATATATACATACATACATATATATATATATACATACATATTTATACACATTGATAATTTAAAATTATTAATCCGTAATAGATGTAAAGGAAGAGAGAAACAGAGACAGAAAGAAAGGAAAAAAAAAATCCCCTGAAACGAGGACGCACCTGTGTATGCACAGAAACGATCAAACTAAAATAATGTATACTATTACACATCGACCAAGAACCATTGACAATACAGAAAAAAAATAAAATTTGACAGAGAGAAAGAGAAGAAATAAAAAAAAAAAAAAAATAAAAAAAAAAGAGACAGACAAAGAGACAGTCAGACAGACAGAGAGACCAACAAACAGATAGACAGATAAATAGACAGATAAATAGACAGATAAATAGATAGATAAATAGGTAAATAGATAGACAGGTAGTGGGCGTGTAGTTTCGACTCAGGAACAACCATTTAACCGACTCGAACATTAGCTCTCTGGCTTGCAACGATGCCTGGTATCACATACAATGTTAGATGAAACATTAGGCCAATGTTAGGCACGATATGAGAGTGAAATGTCCGATTGAAATGGTCGAACGAACTTTGCTTGCTTGCTTGCTTGCTTGCTTGCTTGCTTGCTTGTTCGCACTCATGCACACACATACACACACACGCATACATGCACACATGCATCCGAGGTTATTGTGCATCATTAAGGCGCGTTAACAGCGACGTTTCTAATACATACATACATCATACATACATATATACATAGATATACGACAACTTAAGGTCAGGTGTACGAGAAAGACGTCAACGTTCTGACCTCCTCAACGAAAGCTTCTTTTATTAAAAATCCTATTAATTATTCTATAATAATAATAATAGTAATAATAATAATAATTATTATTATTATTAGTTGATCACACGATTATCTCGATTTTATTATCACTGTTTTGTTTCAATAAATAATAATTAATTATGAGAATAATAATTAATCATTAAAATAATTCGTATAAAATATTCAATTTATTCTCAATGATTTATCATCGATCGATCAATTTTTTTTTTTTTTATTATTGATAAGAAATGATTGGATAATAATTAATTGGAAACCATGCGATATAAGATGTTACGATAAAAATTGTATAGAATTATATAAGAGTTGATTTAAATAAGGATTGAAAGAATCTTGTGTAAGAAATAGAACATAGTAATTATATGTAAGTTTGAAATATAAATAGAAAAGCTAGTTACAGTTTCATTAAACTTTTATTGTCGTTTGTTTGTTTGTATGTTTGTTTTTTTGTAATCTCTCAACTTGCAAATTTATGCACAATGCGAACACGTGTAAGTTTTTTACTGAAATCCTTCATTCTTTACGATCCAACAGGCATAATTTAAAAATATCCGATGTGCAAATATGTGTCTCCGTTTGTTGCGCTAAGTTTCGAGTATATAATTCGAATGAGAAGATAACTTTCGTAAAGACTTTTCAACTTATAGCGTGGTTCAATTAATTTCAATTTAATACAATTAAAATAATCAGATCCTTCGACTTTTTCTTTCTTTTTTCCAACGATCGAACGAAAAGCAAGTAAATTAGAAATTTTTTAACACCTATTAAGATTGAAATAGTTAAAATGATATTTTGATAATACTTAAGAATTCATATAAAATTTAGGATATTAGAGTAATAAGTGAGATTAAAGAAATAAATATTACAAGGATTGAGAGAACGTACGTTATCAAATCACGTTAATTATCTAAAACGAAAACGCTTCAATGAAATTAATATAATAATAATTTTTCTAAATTCTTTTTCTTTTTCTTTTCTTTTTTTTCACGTAACTCCCATTTAACTTTTCACGATGAGACCCGATAAAATTCCACTGGTCCGACTTATCTAACATTCGTGCAGGAGGATAGAGGAAATATATTTCCAAGATTAAGGGAGAAATTAAGCTGCTGGTGTAGAGGTATAATCTCTTCCTCTTAATTTTTTCGGTCCTCGAAGACTTGGTGACTTAACGAACTTAAATTAACGGAGATAAATTAATATAAAAAAATATATATATATTCATTACTTTTTTTTATCGATATCACCCTTTCGAGGAATTTCGTTGAAATCGAAGAAACAAAAAAAAAAGAAATAAATAAGTAAATAGAAAAATTGCAAAAAAAAAAAAGGAAGTAGAGAAAGAAAAAAAAATCTAAAGTCTGATTCTCGTATTGAAAGAACAAACAAACAAACAAAATCTAAATTCGAAGAACACAGTTTGTAATTCTCGTATTCGGAGAGAATAAAAAACAGTAAAAAACGAAAAAGAAATATATTCGATTTCAAGAACGAAACTATCGATAGAAATTCGTTTATATGGCAACAATACCAACAAATTTCTAATTCCAATGTATTACTTTAATTAATTCGTAGAATAATTAAAGCAATCCTATAAATAGATGCTTCGTAATCGATATTCTCTTTCAAAGTTAACTTCTTTTTCTTGTATTTCCTTAAACGTGAGAAAACGTGATGAATATTTCAGAGGGAGATGGAAATAAAGAAAGATAAAGATAGAGATAGATAGATAGATAGATAGATAGATAGAAAGATATATATATGTATAAAGACGAAGCAGAAACTTAACAAGACAAGACTAACGAACCGACTTCGAGCTCGCATCTTTCATCGTTTCACGGATGGTACGTGAATGCATAGGAACGAGAGAGCGTGCTTTAACTAAGCTAATTAGAACTAACGAGTTTGCAAATCGTTTCAAAAGCGGTCGTCGCTCCGCGAAATATTTCTTAACGCGTTATAGCCAGTCAAAACGTAGATATAGTCTTTCAAAGTACGAGCTTAAGTAACTTAAGAACGCCCTATATCCCTTTTATTCGTCTTCCTTTTAAATAAAAAGAAAAAGATTACAAAAGAAAGAAAGAAAAAAAAACAAATATTCAAAAGAGACGAAGAAAAGTAGTAGAAGATGAAAATTATAAAGAAGGGAGTAAGGAAAATGATAAGACGAGATGTACGGATTTACGTCGAATCTAAGTTAGTCGTTAAGTCGAGTCAGACTCGATGGGATCGATCGTTCGTTTTGGATAGACGAATTCCAACGAATTTAATCATCGATCGTAATTATTCGCTCGCTCAACAATTAAAGAATTAAAAAATTGTTGAAAAATAAAAGAATTAAAAAATTGTCGTTCAAACGCTATTAGCGCTATAGCGATTATTTCACGAACAAGTTTTGCTCCAGCTGGAAAAAAGAAAAAAAAGAGAGAGAGAAAAAAGAAGGTGGGGGAAGAAGTAAATGACTTATAGTTTGCACAAACATAGTTCAAAGATATTATCGTTGATCGTGCGTGACCAGAAAGGTAAGTGGAAGAGAAAGAAAGAATTAGATACATAGATAGATAAATAGAAAGAGAGAGAGAGACTGCACAACGCAAAGCTTTCATTCGTTCGTGTTCTTACGTAACGTTTCCATTAGCATCATCGATGTATAGGTATAGTATTATTACGCTAGAAGAGAATCGATATAAAGTAAATTCCTCGAGCAAACGATAACACGTTGATAAAGCACGAGTCGGTGTCTTTTACTTGGCATTGTCGTTTCGTTCAAATGAAATTCTTCTTCGTTCGAGAATGTGAGAAGTTAGGGAGGGTATGGAGATGAGGAGAGGGAGGGTATACATCGTTGAAGTGGATATAAATGGGAGTTGGAAGTTTTCGAAAAATTGTTATTTCAAAATTGAAATTTCGTGCTACCAAACAAACGTGTACGTATATATGTGTATATATATATATATTTTTTTCGATGAGATAAACAATCTGCTTTCTCTTTGTATGAAATTTTATTTAAAAAAGAAGAAAAGAATTGAATATTCGTTTGATGTCAAAAAGAAAAAAATTATATCAGTATATGTGTATATATTTTCGTCGAGAACCCTTTCGCTGTTACATTCGACGAAATATAAAAAAGCGCGTCTCGTCGAGGATTCATCGTGAATCGATTGAAGTGGACGAAGTTTTCTGGTTTTCCAGGAGTTATTTATCAGACGAGAAATGAAATGAAAAGAAAGAAGGGAAGGGAGGGTAAAATGAATGGAAGGAAGAAAAGACATAAATAAAAGAAAAAAAAATAAAATAAAATAAAATAAAATAAAATAAAGAGGAAAGGAGCCAAGTGAGAATTAGAGGCATAAAAGCGATGATTTGCACTCGCTCTGCCGTCAAGAGAAAAAGTAAAAAGAAAAAAAAAACAAGAAAGAAAAAAAAATAAAAATAAAGAAAGAGAGAGAGAGAGAGAGAGAGAGTCCTTAAGCACGCAATTGCACGAACTCTCGACCGTTTCTCGTCCGAGAAGGAAAAAATAAAATAAAATAAAATAAAATAGAGAGAAAAAATAATAAAAAAAAAAAGGAAAGAAAGAAAAGGAAAAAGAATTTAACGAAAAGAAATTATATGACGGAAAAGAAAAGTAGATGATATTTTTATTTCCTCTTCTTTTCGTTTTTCTCTTCTGTCCAAAGAATCTCGTCGTATCGTTAAGTATGAAGAAACCTCCATCGTCCCTGATGTCCCTCCCCCTCCCACCCCCTCCCGCTAATAATAGAAAGTTGTATGATGGTCTAAAGTAGTAGAATGGGCGAGGCTCCTCGATCGATTCATATCGAAGTACCTACCTATCTGGTACGTGGAAGGCGTTAATGCGATCCCTAGCGACTATTCCCTTCCTTCTTGGCTGCGTTCCGAAGTACGTAATTAAGAGCAGTCTCTATTTACTTGGCACTCGACTAAATTTACTCGAATCCCTCGTCGCCTCGGCTCGAATCGTTTTCCACGGTCAAGATATTTTCTTTATATTTCACGTAGAAAAACAACGAGGATAAGAGCTACTAAGAGAATAAAAAAGAGAAAGAAAGAAAGAAAGAAAAAATATATATATCGAACGTGTTCGTCTCTATCCAGATCTATGAAACCACTGTATATATCTAAACGTTTACGAGATATAAAAATAAAAAACTAAAATGAAAAAAAATATATATATATCGAACGTGTTCGTCTCTATCCAGATCTATGAAAACACTCTACGTACCAAAAACTTTCTCTACACCTCCCTCCTCCCTCCCTCCCTTCCACTCCTTTAAACTTTTTATTACGTTCTTTGAAAAAAAAAGAAAAAAAAAAGAAATTAATAAATGAATAATAAATAAATAAATAAATAAATAAATAAATAATATTAAAAAGGTCGTATGGAAGGGTCTCTTTTTTTGTTCTTTTTTTTTCCTTCGTAACATTCTATATCCATCTTCTCGTGTTTACATATGTTTTACATAAGTACATGGACGTGTGCATATGTATACGCATTTATCAATTCTCCAATAAGCGTCCATAGAATACAATCGTTACGTTAATGCATCCTCGATCCTACTTCACCTTCGACCTTTTCAAAGTATCCATTCGAGATACATTCGACCTTTCTCATTCAATCCTATTCCAAGGCATCCTTTTGATTCCCTACGAAAACATATCCTTAAACCTTCTCTCTCTCTATCTATCTATCTATCTATCTCTCTATCTCTATCTCTATCTCTATCTCTCTTTCTCTCTCTCTCTCTCTCTCTCTCTCTCTCTGCTATCCTTCCTTCTCTCTCAAAGCCCTAATCCCTACTATCTAATCCATGTATAAACTATATAACCCTATTCACCGTACTCCTACTTTGCTTCGTCAATCGAAAAATACGAAAAAGGGAGGCAAAATGGAAATATACAAATATGCATTTTCTATTTGCTATTTCTTATTCTGAAATTTTTGTTCTTCTTTTTCTTTTTCTTTTCATTTAATCTTCTCTTTAAGCACCGATGCTTATCACAAGTTTCATTAATCAAATACAAAGAACACGAATTAAATGAGTTTCTCCCACGTTTATCGTCGTGCTTACACACGTAGATGGATGTATGTATGTATGTATGTGTGTGAAGGTATTTGTAAACGATGAATTCTTATCTGTGCTATACTACTTTGAAAACCTCGGATTAAATGGTATGAAGGAGAAAGAATAAAAAAAAAGAAAGAAAAAGAAAGAAAGAAAGAAAGAAAGAAAAAGGTGTTGCGATAAAAATACTTTTTTTTTCTCCCTCTTTCATCCGCAAACTCTACGATTTGAATTTCATATTTTATCGTACGAACGAATGCAGATAAACGAACGAAATTGTTTCATATGAAAGAGTATATAAACCGGAGGTATGTCCTATGTATGTATGTATATACGTAAGTAAAAAAATTCGATTTAACGAAATGGATGAAATAAAATTCTGAATAAAATATAACAAGGTGAATGTCGAGGAAGAATAAGAAGAAAATGAAGAAAAATAAAAAAGAAAGTAGAAAAAATTCTTGGGTAATATTAAGAAAAAAAAAAAAAAAGATAGATTCCTTTTTGTTCATCCAATTCTTTTCTCCTTTCTATTTTTTCTTTCTTCTTCTTCTTCTTTTTTATTATTATTATTATTATTATAAGAAATATTCTGATTATACAATTCGAGAAAAAAGAAAGAAAAAAGAAATGAACTTGACAAGTATCTGAATGATATTAGAAAAAAAAAATCGATCACTACTCTCTGGAGATTTTTATCTTGAATTTTCCTTTTTCTTCGCGCTGTAAAGAACTGTCCGATTATATGATCGAAACAAAGAAAGAAAAAAAAAAGAGAAAGGGAGAGAAAAAAAAAGGAAAAGAAAAGAAAAGAAAAGAAAAGAAACTGGAAAAACTCGAAAAAAAGTCGGAAATCGATCCGATCCATTCGTAGATATAAAATATATATATATATATTATAAAATAAAAGGAAAACAGATATATATATATATATAAAAAAAAAAAACGTAAGTAACTTTTGAAACGTCCTGTAGTTTCGATTGGGTGGTAGAACAACGACGTTGTCGAGTACACGCAGAAAAAATGTTCACTTTGACGAAGGACGACAGACGTTCTTCATCTTTTAAAAAAGGAACAAGTAGCAGTAGCAGCAACAACAACAGCAAGTAACAACGGGTAAAGATCTTGTAGGTGAACTCGAACAACGTTTTCATACTACTCTACGAGCAGCACCTTTGACCTACTTTACTTATCCCATTAACGTACGCGATGGATAACCTTTGCGCTTGCAACGCATAACGATATTAAAATAGCGCTAATTTGTAAACTGACGATCGAGAGGAAGGATCTAGCTGTAGCTAAATATGACGTGGTGTATGCGTCTATATACATAGATATGGATATAGATATATTAGATGCATATATAAATATATTATATAACGTTGCATCTGTGCGCGCGTTTGTACGCGTATATACGTTCACGGATACATATACGTTATGTATACTCTCTCTCTCTCTCTCTCTTTCTCTCTGTATATGTGTGTGTGTGTGTGTGTGTGTGTGTGTGTGTTTGCTCGAGCTCCGAGCTGGAATATAAATTATCTCGAGCATCCGTCCATCCAAATTTATCTCTCGACTGGTTCACAATATCTCCAACGATATTATTTCGAGAGACTTTACCCTTTTCGATGCAAACAGTTTAAAAATGATTTTTATATATATATCTCTCTCTTTCTTTCTCTTTCTATCTGTCTCTCTTTCTCTTTCTTTATGTATATATATTGTATAGTATATATATATATATAGAAAAGTGAGTACCTATTAGGAAAACCATTAACCTAACAAAGTTTTTCCTTTCTTTTTCCTAGTTTTCGAAACGTCTAGCTACGCAGAGTAGAGATAACCTAGAAGGGTCGATCGAACGAAATTCAATTTACCTTTGGTCCTGGAAAAGTGCTGGGTAAATCGATCCAACCTTCCACGGCATCCGGCGCTCGCGCGTTAAGAAAATGCGCGCAAAAAGGAAAAAAAAGATTATGAAAAAAAGAAGAGAAAGAAGAATATATGAAACGATATATATAATCTTAACGATAGTCGTTGAATAATCGTTTTGAATAAAGGTAATCATAGATTGGTTATAAATTAATTAACCTTCCAAAAAGACGTACCAGTATCAAATCCAATTCCGACGGATACCGTATTCGTGATAATACTCAACAATGGCAGACACTAACAATAAAAAACTAACGATCCAGAGTTAGACGAGCGGAAATAATTAATCGGAAACTACTCGAGGAAATGGGTGGTGGGTGGTGGGTGGTGGGTGGTGGGTGGTGGAGGATGCATCTTTCGATCCGTCCGATATTTTCTTAATAATAACACACAGAAAAGAAGAAATAAATAAGTTAAGAGACGAGTAAAAATTAAAAAAATAAAATAAAATATATGCACGTATATATAAGAAAGAGAAAGAGGACGATCTTCTCTCTTCTCTTTTCTCTCTCTCTCTCTCTCTCTGTCTGTCTCTGTCTCTCTCGTCGTTCTTCGTTCGGTGAAAGAAAAGAAAAGAAAAAACTTCACGTAGAAGCTTGCAAGCTCTCTCGAGCCATTTCGACCTTCTTTCGTAGTACATAGGTCGGTGCAATGGCCAGGCTACGTAGTCGAATGTCTACGTAGGTGGCGCTCACGCTAATCAGCGTGTGCAACCTGAAAGCACGGAAATAAGGAAGCAAGAAAGAGGGGTAGTAGGTAGGTAGGTAGGTAGGTAGAGAGAGAAAGAAATAGAGAGAAAGAGAAAGAAAAAGAAAGAGTGGGGAGATAGGAAAGAAGGCAAGTAAAGAAGGGAATAAATAGGTGAAAGAAGGGTGAGAAAGAAAAATAACTGAATAAAAGGAGAAAATGAGGAAGGAGGAAAAGAGAGAGAAAGAATGTAGACTAAGCTAGACGATAAAAGAGAAAGAGAGAGAGAGAGAGAGAGAGAAATAAAAGAATTTAAGAAGAAGCTCGTAGATAAGAGAGAGAAAGAGAAAAGAAGTTAGACGAAGCTCAACGAGAAAAGAGAAAGAGAGAGAAAGAGAGAAAGATTGTGGATGGTCAAAGAGGGGTTGGAAAAAGGGTCGAGGGGAGAAATGGTGGTCGAAAGAGTGGGGATGGGGTTGTATCGACCGCGCCGCACTGCGGGGCTTTATCCCCTCCCCCACACCCGTTCACCACACCTCCCACCCTCTCTAGCTCTCGACCATCACGACGAACCCCGCCTGGACGTGTCCACGAGAACGCATCTCCTTTTCTATGATAATTCTCTTTTCCTCCCTACGGTCAGTAACACACTCTCTCTCTCTCTCTCCTTCTTTCTTTTTTTCTGTTTTTCTTTCTCTTTTTTTTCTGTCGCTCTCCTATGAAAAATCTGAGCCTGGATACCGGAAACTCTAAAAGGAAGAAAAAAGAAGGTCTTATCCCTTTTCCGCATTTTCTATTTCGATTTTATTGCTAAGAGGAGAGCTTGAGAGATAGAGATAGATGGATAGATAGAGAGAAATAAAAAAAGAAGGAATATCAATCGATTTCTTTTTACGATACTGACGAATGTTCTTCGAAATCGTCGATGATATATATAAATAAATATATAAATAATATAATAAAATTATTGAATCCTTCGGAATGTGTATGCATGTGTATGTGTGTGTTCGATAATTTGATGTTCCTATCGAATCGATATATATCGTCGAACCTCGGAACTAGCTACGGCGCAATCTCGATTTATACGTCGTCAAAACTAACGTTCGAAGTACGTATCTACATCGAATAAAATCTAGAAATCTCTCAGATAAATATCATTCATATACTTTTATATTCGAATACGTATACATATATACCTTGCAAAAGAGACAAGAAATACAATATCTTGTCTCGAGTTGGACTATTTAATGATCCAGCTTACATAACACGTCCAGTGTACTCCGAGGAGAATAAACACGAAAAGGGAAGAAACGCGATGATAAAACGTAGAGAAAAAGATCGACGCAACAACGACGACAAACCGAATAGAAAAACGATGATTAAAAAAAAAAAAGAAAAAAGAGAGAAAAAAAAATTCTCTTCGAAAATCGAATCAAATATTTTTGAGTAACGAGGATAAGTGGGTGGCTGGATGGTGGTGGCTCAAAAAAAAAAAGAAAGAAAGAAAAAGAAAAGAATATAATAAATCTTGTTCGATTTAATAGAAGGAGACTCCCCTTGAGTTTGGTATGACGGAAATTGTGGAAAGCATGGCTCGTTTTATAGGTTCCACTTCGATTGAAAAGATGGTGGGGTAGGAAAGGATAGCTCGCGCGCACAGAGTTAGAAGGGGTGATAGTGGTGGTAGTGGTGGTGGTGGTGGTGGTGGTGGTGGTGGTGGTGGTGAAGGTGGTGAAGGTGGTGGTGGTAGTGGTGGTGGTGGTGGTGGTACGCGCTTGGTCCGGTCAAAAGCGACCAATAAAGATTCACCTAGGTTAGAAGAGGGATGATGAAACGGGACGGGAGAACTCGAAGCGAATGTAATTACGTTCTTCGCTTATTCGGGCCCCCTTTTTCGTACGTCTATCGAGAAAAAATTTGAAATGTCGAACGTCGATACGTTCGTGTGTGCATTATACTACTTTTCTCTTTCTCTTTCTCTTTTTCTATCTCTCTTTGATCACGCACGCGCCGAACTCGTATATTCCATAGAACGAACGTACTCGTTTCTTTACCTTTGTCAATACGATATTGTCGACAAATCAAATTTTTCTTTCTTTGAGAAAAATGATGAAAAGATTCTGTATTATTTATTACGATTATTATTTATTTATTTATTTTTTTTTTTTTCTTTTCTTTTCTTTCCTATTCTTCTCTTCTCTTTGTACATACATACATACATATATACGTACATACATACATATATGTATGTATATATCGATAGAAATTTTTCTTTCTTCCTAGTAATAGTAGTAGTAGTGGTCGGTAGTTTTCGTCATCGTCTTAGTCGTGCTTACATATTGTAGAAGCGAATAAACGCGGGAGCGTAGAGAGCGAGCTCATTTGTGGAGCGACCGAGTTGTTAAACTGAAAGGACGGAAATTAATCGGTCACATCGGTCACGTCTGGACTATTGCTTCTCTCTCTCTCTCTCTCTCTCTCTCTCTCTGTCTTGTACGCTTTGTACATCGAACTACTTCCCTTTGGCTGGGTTGAAATGACGATCGACACGTAAAAAACTCGTTCATTGCATACGTGCATACGTATCTGTATATATATATACATCTGTGTGTATGTGAGTGAATACGTTACATGTTCTACAAGTATATGTAAAAATTGATGATACGACGTAAACGCGTAAACGAGAATAACGTCGAAATTCAGCCAAGTTTCAGCGACATAGTCGAGTACTTATCTTACAAAGTTGGGAGAAAAGAGGGTGGTGAGGAAAGGAGACGTTAGAAACGATGTTTCCAACTTATAAAATGAATCGAATTCGTTATACGAAAATATTGGAAACTTTTAGCGATCGGTAAAATAGAGTATGTGTTTGTACGTGCGTATATATGGTGCGTGCACTTACATATATATATATATATATATATATATATATATATATATATGTGCAATATGCATAGAAACTTGGCTCGATTCTGTCGCTGACACTCGGCTTTAAATTTCGTTTCGATTTTTTTTTTCTTCTTTTTTCTTATTTTTTCTAGACCTCTACATCTCTCGAGTCCGAATGAAAAAGTAGAGAAAGAAAATAAAAAAAAAAAAAAAGGAAAAAGAGAAAAAGAAAAGTAAAGCAGGATGAAGTATGAGAATACTTTCGTCGATTTCGAAATCGATCGAATGATTTATTTATTTGCCTTTCCGATGGCGAACGTTCGCGCCATATATAGTTCGTAAGTTCGTTAGGAGGAAATTGTGCACCGTAGTTAATAAAAGGTAACCCTCGATACGCACCTCGAACGATAGAATGGAAATATATGATATATACGTATGTATAAATGTATGTTTGCATTTGTATGTACATATATATATATATATATATATATTTGTATGTGTGTGTATGTATATATAGATACATACGTATATATACGTGTTTATAACAGGCATGGTTGCAATAGAAATAATTAACCGTTCGCATCTGTACACCATCGTTAAGACAATATTATGATTTTCTTCCTTTTGCTCTGGTATTGTTTGATCTGTTGAATGGTCCGGTAATCATAAATGCATAATAACGTTTATGTTTTAGACGTATGACTGTCTATGTGTACATATGTATGTATTTATACAGCTACAAACACGTATACACGTACGTATATTTTTCTAATGAAATTAAACACTCCCAGTATTTAATTACATTTCATATTATATGATATATATATATTTTTTTCGAATAGATAACATTAATATTTTCAATGGAAGGTATAATAATCGATAGAAACGTGAGAAACGACGCGAGTTAAAATCGAAGAGAATGAAGGGTGGAATAAGGAGGAGAGAAAAAAGAAGAAAGAAAAAAGAAAAGAAAAAGATTACACTTCGATAACATTATCGTCTTCGTTTCAGTCTAGTAATCCATATCGTTTAAAAATGGTAATTTAATCCGGTGCACGGACTCCAATTTGGTTTACTTCGTTTTAAGATATTCTATCGAACCCTCGTTTTATGGTGATCGTTAGAAAAATCGATCGATTATTTTCTCTTATACATTATTTTCATTCCATCAGGATTTTCTTCATTTCTGGAAGAAACTCCATTTTAATTCGACGAGTATATCCTTTTATTTCCGAACTGAATAAACGATGATGATCACGATGACGATGATGACGACGACGACGACGACGACGATGATGATGATGATGATGATGATGATGATGATAAAAAGTATAAAAGAAACTCAAGTAGACGTAAATGCAACGTCGAATCGTCTCTCGCATATAATTGCATCCCAACGTTCCTCGCGAAATAAGTCAGGGAGAAATTTAATTAAAATAGTCGGAACGTTTTGCAAGAAAATTTGATTTCGAGATGGCAATTTCCTACTGCAAATGGGATCTCCATTACTACTTTAAAAACAGTTCTTCCCATACTAGATTTTGTTTGCTGTGAAATAAAAAGAATTTGTACGAACGAACGTTACACAACAGACTAAAGATCGTAAGTCAAATATCGTATAACTGTACGACGAATGATGATGTAAAGAATGTCGATTGTAAAAAAAAAGAGAGAGAGAGAGAGAGAGAGGAGAAAAAAAAGACAAAATGGAAACGTCAAAAAGAAAGAAAAAAAAAAGAGGAAAAATTCGAATGAGTGAGCCATTCGATTGCTCATGCTATTAAAATCTCCGAGTGCAATATGGCAAGACTAAACGAATGTGTCGCTGTTTAATCCCCAAGCCAATATACACACGCACAAACGCATCGGGGATTAATCGATTAATTCCATTGCTGCTAGTACCAATTATTGCATTCTGTTGTCTAAATATCAACCCTGAAATTGACGGTTTATTTGATACATTGCTATACTTTTAACATTTGATCGACCATATACATTTACTTATTATACGTATATAACGTTATTATATTTTTTACTTTGACACAAAAGAAAAAGAGAAAAATAAAAGGATATCAATATTTATACTAACATTTGCAACTAC